>NC_090749.1:9353774-9368774 GCF_036898095.1 Palaemon carinicauda
TAATAATAATAATAATAATAATAATAATAATAATAATAATAATAATAATAATAATAATAAAGATTATTGGTTACAAGGGGAAAGGATAATTGCACCATTGCCATATTCCAAAAATTATTGAGAAGGAAGAAGGGAGAGTTTTCGAACAGGATTTTAAATGGAGTTTTGCATTGGAGTCACTGGAATTCTACTTTTTCATTATTCGTGTCACCTGTGTCACCTTGGCACTTTATCAGTTTTGAGATGTAAAATATTTGAACACTTGATTGAATTAATCTTTTCTGCTTGCTTAGGAAAGTGTTTGAGTAAATAATCTTTCTGTTTTCTTGTTATATACATTATAGTGTTGATAGTTTTCTCTGTATTCACAGGAAGTTATTATTTAAGAGATATTTTGGTGTTGTTCGAAGGTATTTCCACCTAAATTGCGGAACAGATGTTCAAAAGAAGGACTTTTATAATGACATTATTTTAACTTTTTCATTCACACCAAAGATGAATCCGAATCAACTTTGAGTATAATATCTGCATAATTAATGATGATAATGATGATGTGTGTGACAAAGAACCAATAATAATAAAACACGGATTGATATCCCTGTGTCTTCCTCTGCTCTCCTTTATTATGATGTTCTGTTAATCACTTGAATTTCCCCTCCCGTCTGACTCCACGCCGGTAAGCTATGTCGATATTTTGTTTAATGCAGTTTCATTTATAATTATATGTATAAGAGCAGGATCATTTCCAGTAATTCCTATGGCTCAAACAATCTAATTATATCATCATTAAATGCATCACAAGTTTGCTGACACCAAACCAATCTCTTATCTGAGGGTGATAAAGCTTAGCCACGGTCGGTTATTCTGTGTCTGTCATGTCTGTCATGCGTGAATCCTTATTTAGATAACATCGTCTCGTCCTTAAAAAAAAAAAAAAAAAAAAAAAAAAAAAAAAACCTGCAATGGAACAGATTTAGCGTCAATGTCTTGATAAATAATTATGTTATTTATCCAACATGTCTTTGATATTCATTACTGATCGATTAATTAGTCGATTCCTTTACGAAAACCAAAGGATCGATTGAATGAGGCATTGTTCGCATTGTTGGCTGTGATACGGAAATGAACCAAGTGATTCAGGGAGACAAATGAGGCTTCATTACCTTCACATTGAAAAATATGACGATATTTGGGAATATGATAATCCAATATTGGTCATCTGACTTGATAAAAAAAAAAGAGAGAGAGAGAGAGAGAGAGAGAGAGAGAGAGAGAGAGAGAGAGAGAGAGAGAGAGAGAGAGAGAGAGGTCCTTACCTTACCTTATTTCTTGTTTGGGTTCCCCCAGGTCCCTCAGTGTGAGGCACCTCTATATCCACCAGAGAGTTGCTAATACATCTTCCGGTGTATTTTGCATCTTCCAGTCTTGGATGGTCTGGGATGCATCTTAGGTATTTATCGAGCTGATTTTTAAATGCATCTACGCTCACTCCTGATATGTTTCTGAGATGAGCTGGCAGCACATTAAATAGTCACTGCATAATCGATGCTAGTGCGTAGTGGATTAATGTCCTGTGCGCCTTTCTTAGTTTACCTGGAATATTTTTTGGCACTATTAATCTACCTTGGCTTGCTTTTTCTGATATTTTAAGCTCCATGATGTTTTTAGTAATTCCTTCTATTTGCTTCCATGCTTGTATTATCATGTAGCGTTCTCTTCTCCTTTCTAGACAGTATAGTTTTAAAAATAGCAGTCTTTCCCTGTAGTCAAGGTCCTTAACTTCTTCTATTCTAGCAGTATAGGACCTTTGTACACTCTCTATTTGCGCAATATCCTTTTGGTAGTTTGGGTACCATATCACATTGCATTACTCGAGTGTACTACGTACGTAAGTTTTGTGAAGCATAATCATGTGTTCAGCTTTTCTTGTTTTAAAGTGTCTGAATAACATTCCCATTTTTGCTTTACATTTAGCCAACAGTGTTGCTATTTGGTCGTTGCATAACATATTCCTATTTAACATTACACCAAGGTCTTTAACCCTGGATAGGTACGCTCCTCGGACACCCCTTTAAGGGTATACTCGGACGCGCGCGACCCCGACGGCAGAAAAAATTCTTGAAAAATCCGTTTTTGCAGTAACCCCCTTTTTTCTTTTGCCAAAAAAAACTTCAATGAATGCTTAAAACAACTGTAAAGATAAATACTACTCATCTGCAGAAAAACTATTTATTATAAATATTTTAAAAAATTAAGTAGAAAAAAAAGACCTTACATAAAAATTCATGAAAAAAAGTTTATACATATATACACAAATCCTTTTAGGAATTGATTCCTGAATGTTTAGGACACATCTTGATGTATTTTGGATGAAGTCAGACCCATGGAGGTGAAGATCTGAAATGAGAAAAAAAGGGTAACTTTTTTTGGCCAAAAAAATTTGTCCAAATTTCATGAATTTTTTTGGGTACCCAAATGAAATAGGAAGTGGCTAATTTTTTTAGGGAATAAACATATGTTATCTTAAAATAGAAATATGTAAAAAAAATCTTCATTATTATGTAAATTACATATATATCAGGGGCCATATCTAAAGGTAATTTTTTGAGTACTTAGAAATTTCGTAAAAAAATACATATATTTAATATATAATATGATATTTATGCAGGTAAAAATATACCAAAATATCACAAATTCTATAGGGAACAAGAATATATATAGATAGTGCAACTTACGCTTCGGATATGTCCACAAATTGGCCGCCAACCACACTGACTCAGGCTCCCTAATCTGCCACTTGAAATGTAGGAAGGGTATGTCAATTTCAAGGTGTTATTTACTAATCTAATTATTCTTGGATATGCATAAAAATTGTATGGTGGGTTGCTGGATAATTGTCGATTATTTTACGACTATAAAATTGAAATTCTGACCCAAAAAAAATTTTTTGAAGGGAAATAAAATCGAAAAAAAAGTAAAACAATATAATATTTTAGCTACAAAAAATTTGATGATATTCAATCAAAAAAGGAGTAAACAAAATTTTCCGACAAATAAACATCTAGAGGAATCATTACTCTGTGATAGTTCCTTAGTACGTAGTAATTTTGAAAGAAATGGGAAACAACGAAAAAGTGGCAATCGCAGGAAAATTGAACACATACCTATATATACGCCATATCTGGCTAAAAAATAAAGATAGGCCTGGGTAGCCAGATCATCTAGAAACACTTTCCAACACTATAAAAATACAAGTTTTGCGACACTACTTGCCAATTCCTTACGGTAACATGACTAAGCAAAAAAATGCAAAACAAATAAAAAGGGGCACTCGCGGAAAAATGGCCAACATTCTAATATACGGCATTTCAGAAAAAAAAAATTTCACCCACGTACTAGGAAAACCATCAAGGCACATTTTCCGAAAAATAAACGTCTAAATGAATCATTACTCTGTGATAGTTCCTTAGTACGTAGTAATTTTGAAAGAAATGGGAAAAAACGAAAAAATGGCAATCACCGGAAAATCGAACACATACCTATATATACGCCATATCTGGCTAAAAAAAAGATAGGCATGGGTAGCCAGATCATCTAGAAACACTTTCCAACACTATAAATATATAAGTTTTGCGACACTACTTGCCAATTCCTTACGGTAACATGACTAAGCAAAAAAATGCAAAACAAATAAAAAGGGGCACTCGCGGAAAAATGGCCATTCTAATATACGGCATTTCAGAAAAAAAAAATTTCAGCCATGTGCTAGGCAAACCATCAAGGCACATTTTCCGACAAATAAACATATAAATGAATCATTACTCTGTGATAGTTCCTTAGTACGTAGTAATTTTGAAAGAAATGGGAAAAAACGAAAAAATGGCAATCACAGGAAAATCGAACACATACTTATATATACGCCATATCTGGCTAAAAAAAAAAATAGGCATGGGTAGCCAGATCATCTAGAAACACTTTCCAACACTATAAAAATACAAGTTTTGCGACACTACTTGCCAATTCCTTACGGTAACATGACTAAGCAAAAAAATGCCAAACAAATAAAAAGGGGCACTCGCGGAAAAATGGCCAACATTCTAATATACGGCATTTCAGAAAAAAAAAATTTCACCCACGTACTAGGAAAACCATCAAGGCACATTTTCCGACAAATAAACATATAAATGAATCATTACTCTGTGATAGTTCCTTAGTACGTAGTAATTTTGAAAGAAATGGGAAAAAAACGAAAAAATGGCAATCACAGGAAAATCGAACACATACTTATATATACGCCATATCTGGCTAAAAAAAAAAATAGGCATGGGTAGCCAGATCATCTAGAAACACTTTCCAACACTATAAAAATACAAGTTTTGCGACACTACTTGCCAATTCCTTACGGTAACATGACTAAGCAAAAAAATGCCAAACAAATAAAAAGGGGCACTCGCGGAAAAATGGCCAACATTCTAATATACGGCATTTCAGAAAAAAAAAATTTCACCCACGTACTAGGAAAACCATCAAGGCACATTTTCCGAAAAATAAACGTCTAAATGAATCATTACTCTGTGATAGTTCCTTAGTACGTAGTAATTTTGAAAGAAATGGGAAAAAACGAAAAAATGGCAATCACCGGAAAATCGAACACATACCTATATATACGCCATATCTGGCTAAAAAAAAGATAGGCATGGGTAGCCAGATCATCTAGAAACACTTTCCAACACTATAAATATATAAGTTTTGCGACACTACTTGCCAATTCCTTACGGTAACATGACTAAGCAAAAAAATGCAAAACAAATAAAAAGGGGCACTCGCGGAAAAATGGCCATTCTAATATACGGCATTTCAGAAAAAAAAAATTTCAGCCATGTGCTAGGCAAACCATCAAGGCACATTTTCCGACAAATAAACATATAAATGAATCATTACTCTGTGATAGTTCCTTAGTACGTAGTAATTTTGAAAGAAATGGGAAAAAACGAAAAAATGGCAATCACAGGAAAATCGAACACATACCTATATATACGCCATATCTGGCTAAAAAAAAAAGATAGGCATGGGTAGCCAGATCATCTAGAAACACTTTCCAACACTATAAATATATAAGTTTTGCGACACTTCTTGCCAATTCCTTACGGTAACATGACTAAGTAAAAAAATGAAAAACAAATAAAAAGGGGCACTCGCTGAAAAATGGCCAACATTTTATTATATGCATTTCAGAAAAAAAATTTCAGCCACGTGCTAGGCAAACCATCAAGGCACATTTTCCGCCAAATAAACATATAAATGAATCATTACTCTGTGATAGTTCCTTAGTACGTAGTAATTTTGAAAGAAATGGGAAAAAAACGAAAAAATGGCAATCACAGGAAAATCGAACACATACCTATATATACGCTATATCTGGCTAAAAAAAAATAGGCATGGGTAGCCAGATCATCTAGAAACACTTTCCAACACTATAAAAATATAAGTTTTGCGACACTACTTGCCAATTCCTTACGGTAACATGACTAAGCAAAAAAATGCAAAACAAATAAAAAGGGGCACTCGCGGAAAAATGCCCAACATTGTAATATACAGCATCTCAGATAAAAAAAAGGACATGCACGTGTTAGCCCAACCATCAAGGCACCCTTTCTAACACATAAACATGAAAAAAAATCAATAATATACGGCAATTCCTTACTACGTAGTAAATTTTTACAAATATTGAAAAAAAAACAGAAATTGGCAACCGCAGTTAAATACCCAATATACCAATAACTACGTCGTATCTGACAAAAAAAAAGTCACGCTTGGGTAGCCAGATCATCTAGACACACTTTCCAACACTAAAAAAGCAAAAGTTTTACGACACTATTTGGCAATATCTTACGGAAAAATGACTTGGCAAAAAAATGAAAAAAAATGAAAAAGGGGCACTCGCGGTAAAATGGTCCTCGTGGTGATGAACGACATTTTAACAAAAAAAAAAATCATGCATATGGTAGCCAAACAATCCACCAAGACTTTCCACAACTGATAACTTATACAAGTTGCACCATTCTACGACAATTTCATAATACGTAATAACTTTGATAATTATACAAATTACCTTAGAAGGGTAAACTCGGTCGCGCTCGACCCCGACGCGTCTCAGAAATCGGGAAAGGAGTACAGCTACAGCAATGCACATCTGGACACTACTAGAGCGTGTAGGCGAGACACCTACTGCAGGTCGATCACCCACAAATTCAGTCACGGGGGTGAGTCACGTTATAAAAACCTCTTTTTTTTTTGACGCTCGGGGTCGCGGACGACCCACTGTACCGTTCCAGGGTTAATTGCTTCCTTGTTTGTGATTGTCTCATTATTAGGTCCCTTGTATGCATACACCATTCCTTCTCTGTTTCCATAATTTATTGATTCGAATTTATCGGAGTTAAATACCATCCTATTTATCTCCGCCCATTCATATATTTTGTTTAGATCTCTTTGTAGTGAGTTCCTATCTTCATCACAAGTAATTTCTCTACTTATTCTTGTGTCATCGGCGAAACTTCTCACTACGGAGTTTTCAACATCACAGTCTATGTCTGAGATCATAATGACAAACAGCAGTGTAGCTAATACCGTACCTTGTGGCACACCCGATATTACCTGGGCTTCATCTGATTTCTCGTCATTTGCAACCACTATCTGTTTTCTGTTTTGCAGGAATTCTTTTACCCATTTTCCTATCTTTCCTACAATATTATGCTTTCTCATTTTTTTCTCCAATATGTTATGGTCTACCTTGTCAAAGGCTTTTGCGAAATCTAGATAGATCACATCTGTGTCTTTTTCATTTATCATATTTTTTTATGTTTTCATAGTGTGCTATCAGTTGCGTCTGTGTACTTTTTCCTTGCACGAAACCGTGTTGACCCATATTAAACAAATTATCTTTAACCAAATGGTTCATTATTTTCTTTTTTATTACCCTCTCATACACTTTCATAATATGTGATGTTAGACTAACAGGTCTGTAATTGCTTGCCTCTAGTATTGATCCACTTTTGAAGATAGGGGTTATATAAGCTAATTTATGTTTAACATATATCTCGCTCATATCTACACTTTGTCTTAGCAGTATTGCAAGCGGCTTCGCGATAGTGTTTGCAGTTTTTTTTAACATCTGGTCCGGCTGCCGATCCATTTTTAATTTCGTTTATAGCCTTGACAATATCAGCTTCACTAATATCTATATCCGTTAGATATTCAACATTTTCTTCTCTCATTTCTGTTTCATTATTCTCATTCGCAATTCTTGGCGTGAACTCACTCTTATATTTTTCTGCTAATATGTTGCATATTTCCTTTTTTTCATTCGTTGGCCGTCCTTCAATTCTTAGAGGGCCTATTTCTATTCTCCCTTTATTCATCTTTTTTGCATAAGAGTAAAGTACTTTAGGGTTTCTTTTTATATTTTGAAGTGTCCTTTCTTCTAAGTCCCTCTTTTCATTTTCTTTTGACTGTATAATCTTTTGTTCTACATTTTCTATCTTACATTTTATTTCCCTTATTTTCCACACATTTTTTCTTTTGCAAGATTTTTCCCCCATATTCTAATTTTCTGAAATAAGATCCTTCTGTCTCTTGGTATGCACATCTTTTGTTTATTGTTTTTTTTTTTTCGGTACATATTTTTCAACAATTTTCTCCAGTATTTTGTACAGTATGTCTGTATTTACCTGTATATTATCTCTTACAAATGCATTTTTCTATTCTTTATTCGGTTTTTCATTTATTTCTGACCATTATATATTCTTACTGTAAAAATTATATTTTCCATATCCTTCCCAAAGTTTTGTGCTTTTATTAATTTTGCGATCACTTGCTTTGAAATGAACTATCAATTCTATGACATTGTGGTCTGAAATTCCCGTGTTATACACTATTATTTCTTTAACATAATTCACCTCATTCACAAATACTAGATCTAGGACATTTTCCTTTCTTGTTGGAATGTGGTTTATTTGTTGCATATTATGTTCTAATAGCATATCTTGAAGCTTTTCAAATTGCCTCTTATCTTCTGCGCTACTATTACTCTCTTTTTTATATGTATACATACAACCACTTTCTTCTATCCGTTCTTTCCAATCCACGAAAGGAAAATTAAAAACTCCGGATAGGAGTATATTCCAGTCTTTATGGTTTCTACATATATCATCTATTTTTTCTATTATTGTGTCAAACTCCTTAGTATTTGGGGGTCTGTAAACTACAATATTCACTAGTTTTTCAAATTCAAATTCTACCGCAATCAATTCACATTCTGTGTTGCTGTATTTTTCACAGACTTTTCCTTGATTTATGTCTCTTCCATATATTGCGGTTCCCCTTTGATTCCTATTTTTTCTGTCTGATCTATAAGTTTGGAAACCCTTTATCTGGTCATCACTGCCAGTCTCTTGGGAATACCATGTTTCACTTATATTTAATATATCTATTTTTTTTAATTTGGGTTAGTTCTTCTAGGAACTCTATTTTCCTTTTAGAGTTACTCGTGACTAAACCCTGTGCATTCATCACTATTATGGTTTGTGTTTCATCCCCATTATTTAATATTGGTAATAGTATGGATTCTCCCATGCTTCCTTCCTGTTCTGATATGATGTTCTTTTCTTCATTTCTCGGAATTCTGCCATTAAAAAATCCAACTTTTCTATTATATTTGGTCTTTCGCCTTCATATTTATTTTTGTGTGTAAACCTGCATTTATCCCCATATCTGCACCAACCCCTGGCATTATAGATGCATTCTTTGTAGTTGGGCTCTATTTGTGCAGATTTGGGTTGAAAGGCCTTTTTTGGTGCATAGTGCGGTATATACGCGGCCAGCTTTTTTTTTTTTCATTGTTGTTTTTCTTTTCAGTTTGCTGAGTTTTCTTACTCTCATTCATAGTTGCAGGATGCATATATCGACATTTTTTGTTGAAACTGCATCCTTTTCCTTCTTTTAGGGTTTTGCATATTTTTGGATGGAGATCTCTGCATTCGTCTCCATATCCGTCTAAATACGCACATTTACCATATATTTCATAATTATGGCATATCTTTGGATGCTTGTAGTAGCATCTTTCGCCAAATCTGCAATTCCCTCTTTTCAGCCTATTACAAACTATATCTTTCTTTTCTTTTTTTCTTGTTCTTGTTCTTCCCTAAAAGTATGTAGGTCCGGGTAGAGTCTCTTGGGTCTATTATTTGTTTCCATCTGATAATTTATTTCTACATAAGTATGTTGTTGGATGGCATCATAAGTTATATCAATGATTTCCTCTGCATCCTTACACATATCCTGTTCATTTTTCTCTTCTTCTTCTTCTTCTTCTTCTTCTTCAACTATTTGCAGATTTAGTCTAGACCTAATTATATTTTCTCTCCAGACTAAGCATGTTGAGCAGAATACCTTTGTGTCTCTATTTTTTATTTTTTGCTGTATTTCATCACATGTGGGGTGTGTTGGAACATGACAGGCATTACATTTTCTAATCAGTTGTTGAGGATTATTAATGGAATACCATATCTTACATGTATTATACCATTTTGGCATTCTTTTTCCCAATGTATCAATCAGCATATTCACCATATTGGACTTGTTATTGTTCTTTGATGGAATGTGTTGATTGATGTAGACTTTCTTTATAAGTCTCTTTATCACTTGGATCTTCTTTGGAATTTCTTCAATTATTTTGCTGATGTTTTCCGCAGATTTGTTCCAGTCTGTTGGATCAAATATTTTCAATATGTCTGCGAATATTTTTCCATCACACTGGTTGGAGTTACTAGTGATCTCTGTTATCAGACGGTCGAGCTCCTGTTTCGCCAACTCATGGAATTTGCTTTTGCTGACTCCAGCGATGTTTCTCCACGAGTTGCCTGTGTTATACAATGCCATCTGGATCCGATATTTATTAATTCACAAGATAACCATCCTATGCCGACGTTTTATCCCACTTTTCTGCCCTCAAACTAATCACCGACTATTCACGAGAACTTGTAACTATATTTCACTCAATAGCCTTTTGTTATCCCAGTTAAATCAGGATATTTTTAGGGACGCACAAGTGTTCACTCACCGGCACACAAATACAACTCAGAGAGAGAGAGAGAGAGATTCTATGCCGTTCAGTATACTAAAGCATCTTTAATTGATGACTTTTGCATAATTTTCACAATCTCATCCGGTCTCCTACAGAGAAGCCTTTTGGCCTCCTCTTATTAAAAAAAAAAAAAAAAAACCCAAGAACTGAAATTGCTTGAAGAAGAAGCTCCGAAAGGCCTAAGAATAAGGGATACACCTCACAGAAAATGCCCCCAAGAAAAAGAGACCGATTTTGTGATAAGAAAAGAATGAAGACAATCTAGTATTTGTTTGTTGTATTTCCTATTACTTTTCCTCACACCATTTTGACCCGAAGACAGGTCTGGTCATTGAGTCTGAAGAACGGTTTGCAAGTGACCTAAATTGGTGAACAAGTTTCCTCGTTATATTTCTTATATAGTCCAATGGATGGGACATTATCTTCCATTGGTGTGATACGTTGGATTTGCACTTTTTCACTTGGACTCTTCTAGGTTTATAATGTTGTTGTTTTCCTTTCCAGATAGAAACGTATGAATTAATAATAAAAACAAAAGTAATTCAGAGTGCCTATGGATAGACTTATCAGGATAGAAGGACAGACAATTTATGTTATTTGTATGTGGGTACCAACTAATACAAAATTCATCTTTCATCAGCTGATTCTATTCACTGAGTACACACTCTCTCTAATTAAGAATTTGTAGAAGGTTACCTGCCCTTTCTTCCCGGTAAGACTCTTGTTTGACAAATCCCAAAATAGAAACTGAAACCTTTCAAGCATAGGAAGCAGAGAAGTGAAAGTACATTTTGTCATGACAAAAAGCGACTACTCTTCCTCCCTATCCTGCTGCTTTCATCACAATATTGACACCAATCATTCTCAAGATCCTTCAACGCCAACTGCATCTTTTAGAACAAAAACCTTCGAATAAAAAAAAAAAATATTTTGTCTCTTACATCTGATGTAGATTTGAGGACGATGACTCCTGCTCTGCTTGGTTCATATTTCAGTGCAGCACTTCTGATATATAAGTGTCATGCCCTCAGGAAGTGGAGGAAATGACAGAGGGCCAAATACACCACCAACAGGTCACGGTCAGAAATAGAGTACCTGGATTTCATCTTGGAATTGTTTTTTACCGAAGCAGGCTAATGATCTGGGCGACCCCTGATCATGGTTCCCCTGCCCAAGAATTCCTTCAGTGCTTTGACAGACAGACAGTAAAGGGCGTGGGGAATTTATACCTGCTGGAACAGTTTCCTTCGTTAATTATGGTACACGACATAGGAAGCAAAGAAGATATCAGTGTACCGGAATTATTGAAGCCAACTGTGCCTTCCCTGGGAAGGGCTAGACATATGCAGATACATTCAAGGTAAATGGAATTCATCTCACATGCTTGTAACATAAATGTAAAATTGTACAATACACAGGTATTTGGTGACCCCTGTACATCCATACAACTTGTTTTATTCATTTTCTATCATTTTAATTGTCTAATATTAAACATATCTATGAAAATGTACGTTTTATTTTATATATTCAGAAAAAACTTATTGTCTCGAATAATTTTTGTGACCTTTTAAAAGCTTGCCTTCATTTACTCGTTTTGTTAGAGATTACCTTAAACAGTCCTTAAAATAGAGTTTTATACTTCTTGCTAACGAAGATAGATCACTTTCTCTAACAAATATCTTCTATCCAGTTGCCTAACCTTAAAGCATCATAAAAAGATGATTTCTTTCTCAAAACACACCATCAAGAAAGACGTTATTTTTGCTATATCGGAAGAAGTATAATTTATTTGCAAAAACTCTTAGCAAGTTCACTAACTCAGCGTCGGAAAGAAATTTCCTTATAAACCGAAGTAGGAAGAGGAGCAGCTCATCTTTACTCTGTCTCTATTTTTTCCTGATGACTCAAACTTTCGAAACTGACTGGAAATGATAATGAGACTGGAAACTTCTGTTGGAAAACCATGAAGTTCTCAAAACCTTCTCAGTAAACTTCCTTTCAGAAGCGTCGTCTTTTTCTACTTCATACTTCCATAAAGATAGCAACCTTCCTCTAGTAGTAACATCTGGTCTCTTCTTATCATAAGTTCATAATTTAGATTTTCCCTATAAAGATATTGAGCTAAAACAGTCTCCAGTAAAACCTTTTTTCCAAACAGGAATGTAATATTTATATTTACTTTGGTTTCGAGATTTTAGCTCGAGATGTGGTGGTTGAATTTTCCATTTTCATCAAAAGGGGGAAAATAGTAACGGTAAGGGTGATGGCAATGAACAAATTTCGTTAATCATATTCAATCTGCTCTCTCTCTCTCTCTCTCTCTCTCTCTCTCTCTCTCTCTCTCTCTCTCTCTCTCTCTCTCTCTCTCTCTCTATAGAAAAAGAAAGTAAGTGATAATAATTAAAAATCAAAATTCGCAAATACTGAAAATATATGCGTTTTTCAATGTGTGACAATTCCATCAGTCCTTCATCTGAAGATTTTAGATAGATATGCACAAACAAGCACCCACTTCTCACCAGGGTATAACTATTCCCTCTCCCCCTATCCACCGGATAAGGAGAGCTCAGTGTGACTTGAAATATATATATATATATATATATATATATATATATATATATATATATATATATATATATCCCTATTCTTTGTGATGATTGTTTATCGAACATTAACAATTTGATTTCTAGTAGTTGGCAACTTCATGGGATGGTTTGGTTGAAAATAAGATGCCAGAAGTAACGAATTACCCCTCTACACCTTTTTCTCTAAGGAATATCTTTTCTCGCTGCCCAGTATATACATTGCGCAGACATTATTGCATTTTCTACCTGTCAATTTTGTAAAAATAAAAAAAAAACATAAAAAAAATGTTGCATTAGGACAGTCGAGACAATCATGAAAAATAATCATGAAACCAGAGATTTTAATTGGCATTAAACCGGGTTTCTCACACATAAATGGAAAAAATAATATCAGGACAGCAGTGGCATTAAGAATTGTTTCAATCCTGACGTTTTATGCTAGAGAGAGAGAGAGAGAGAGAGAGAGAGAGAGAGAGAGAGAGAGAGAGAGAGAGAGAGAGAGAGAGAGAGAGAGATTTATGATATATCAAAAGGAGGGGCTGTAATAAGAATAAGATGATATCTCTATTCTCTATAAAGACTGGATCAGGATCTATACTGAGAAATGGTCTATCTGTTCAAAGGTCTATCATCGAATAGTTCTAATCTCCATTTTTGATATGTGGAATAATTTCGAATAATTGCACGTTCGTCCATTCATTATCTAAATACGTTACCCTAATGCCACTGACTCCAAAAAACTAAAAGCTTTATAATAAAGGCCAGTGAATTTGTTATTTTTTCTAATAAAATTCTTATTCAATGTCTAAGTTGTAAATGAAATGAAGTCTTTCAAAATGTATTCAGAGAGAACTAGGAGAGCAATCTTGATACAGCAGCAGGAAACCAAACACCCGGAAGTATCCAGCAATGAAATCAGGATACGAGAGACCCATTCTAGGAAATTGGAGATTCCAGAAGCTGTGGGGAGCGTTCCAGACTTATAAGAAATACAATCACTGATTCCGTAATGGGATAGATAAAGTAAGTAAATAAGTTAGTAAGTAAGTAAGGACCAGCGTAGCCTTTTGTAAGTATTTTTAGGTATAGTTGTATGTTATGGATGAGAATCCTTGAGAATTTCTGTTTTTCCTCATATTATTATTGTACCGTTGTAAAAAAAAAAAAAAAAAACTGTATATTAGCGAATACCAACCTGAAGAAATCTTAGCCGGTAGTTCACACGATGACAATTATTATTATTATTATTATTATTATTATTATTATTATTATTATTATTATTATTATTATTATTATTATTATTATTATTATTATTAGCTAAGCTACATCCATACTTTGAAAAGACGGATGCTTAAGCCCAAGGGGTTCAACAGGAAAAATAGCCCAGTGAAGAAAAATAACATGAAAACAGATGGAATAGAGTGCCGGGTGTACCCTCAAGCAAGAGACCTTGCCAGCTGAAGACTTCACACCCGGAAATGACCCTAATTCGAACTCAAACTCACCCATTCTTCATCAGTTTGGATAAGTAATTTACATGAAACATATGTACCATCAATTAACGGAATAAAAACAAGCCTTTGCAATGCTTTTCAGATTTCTCAAATTATCCTACTTAGCAAAATTCAGGATCAAACATACTACGCCATCAGCCAGGAAGACGAGAAAACAAAAAATGCAATAAAATAGCACAATTTTGAAATTACTTTCACTATAAAGAAATCATGCATTCACATCGAAAATTTAATGCATAAGTTTAAAAAGTTTATGTAAAATTAGAAAAGAAAAAGTAAATAAGTAATCAGATTATTCAAAAAAAAAAAAAAAAAAAAAACAAAAAAAAAAAAAAAAAAAAGCCAGACAGACAAATTAGCAAACACAAACAATCTTCGCTAACATCCCATAAATGATCTTCACTATAATTCTTCAGTGACACGATGAATAATCTGTTGGGTCAAAATTAAGTCAGAGACGAATGATGGGAAGGGTCACGTACTTACTGTATGCATGAAGATAAGGGCGATAAAATTGAAGGGGAAATTGATGGAGGGAGAAAATAGAGTAGAAGGAGAGAAGGAAAGATTAAGAAGAGAAATATCAAGAAGAGACAGTCGTAGGAAAAACAGTCATAGGAAGATGAAATCATTTATTTTAAACAACTAATAATCTAATCTTTATGTGACACAAATCTCCAGAGGATGAAACAATGTTCTTCTTATGTAAGTTATTTTTTCGAACTTCAGCTTTTCTTTAGAGCATTTGACCCTTGCA
>NC_090749.1:9373774-9423774 GCF_036898095.1 Palaemon carinicauda
ATTTAAAATAATATGATCCTAATATTTTACATTCATATATATATATATATATATATATATATATATGTATTTAAATAATCCATATATTTCGATATTTTAATGCCTGGATTCTCTTACCGACCTCGTGGTCAGAACCCCAGATGAAACAACTCAAAGAAAATTGTTTTTGACCGGCCAGGAATCGAGCCCTGATCCAAGAAACTTGTAACAACCATGACTTACCGGTTAGCCACTTGGCTTTCTTCGTGTCTAAGTGGTTAGTCACTGTTGTTACAAGTTTCTTATACCAGGGTTCGATTCCTGGCCGGTCAGAAGCTATTGTCTTTGAGTGGTGTTTTCATCTAGGGCTCTGATCGCGATGTTGGTAAGAGAATCCAGGCATTAATGTATCGAAATATATGGTTTATTTGAATATGAAAAACCCTTTGATTATGCAAAATGTATCATATATATTGTATATATGTATATATATATATATATATATATATATATAGAGCAACATGGAAATATTTAGGACGGAATAGGAAAGGACATTGTCCCCTAGAGTTATCGTAATACACAGTTGAAGTTTAATGATCTTTCAAAATCTTCTCTAAACTTCAAACCTTCATAATTGGTTCAGGTAATGAAGATGCTCAAACAAAATTTTGTTTAAGGTTAATGAGAAATATCAAGTGGACATTATTTGGGAAAAGAACTTTGACTTTTATTTTATTTTCTTTTTATATTAGAAAAACGTAATAGTCGAAAAATTTCTTTTTAACATTTTGGGGAGTTTTGATGAGAAGAAAAGAACCAAATTTATTTTCCATCATGTCAATACGCAATGACACTATTTAATATCTTCAGCTGTGAGAAGTAATAAGCTCCAATTAGGTTTTATTAATACTAAAAGGAAACTAATGCAGAATACTTTATATTACTGGAAGCCTTAGAATGATAATCTTCGATAATGACTGAAAAATAAGCCACATTTGATTACTGTAAATAAAAATAAAAAAAAGAAATATTTAATTCTTGAAAATTCGTAAATGCGCCATGGAGTAACTCCATGTATTATAGGAAAATACCTGAATATGTCAACTTCAATCTTGCTTACTTCATTCTATCAATCTGTGTCTAGCAATGTGTATACCTGTGAATAAAAACTCGTCTATGAATGCCAAAAGAAAATTGAATACACTGATGTCAACTGACATTAACAAATAGAGAATAATTTTGTACCTGACTGAACTCTCATAGCAAATAATCCTAATCTCGGCCATGTTTGGATAATTTTATTTGACCAGTTAAAAAGGGGCCAAATATGTCAATCTGAGTTTTAGATTTAAAATTCAGGAAATAGATATTAATATCGAGATTATTAAATAATAAATCTGTACCTACCCACCTCCCTTTTGTGATTTTGATTCATCAGCTTTCAACAGAGGTAAATGTGACCTCTAAACCTTTCCTTTCTTAATACTTTGAACATAGCATGATTCTGTAACTTTATTTGGTGTAGTGTTCTCATATACTCCTCAGAGTGCTTTAGTCCTTTAGTAATATAAAAACCTGGGATGAAAACAGCTGTCCAAACTTCACGGGGCACTGCTACTTAAGTCTTACTGAAAGCAGCATTTCTCCAGCCCTTAGGTTCTGAAAGCAATGAAAACAGCAAATGCAGGTACACTGATTTTTCTGTTATGAGGACAATTTAGGGTTGTGGTTACCAATTGGGAACATTCCTGCCTGAGAGTTTTGGAGGACCCTATAGGTCTTCCAGCAGAGTCATCAGCAGCCATAGCCTGGTCCTTCCTGATCCTAGGCGTTGATAATATGCATGTCCCGCTAGAGCATTTTCAGTGTCTCTTGCCTCTGTGAATCATGAGTAACATTTCAAAATACAAATTAACCGTTCACTTCATGGATAATTTGAGGATCACATTGTTTGTCTTCATACAGGAATCCCAAAATTCTATCAGATATTGGTGGAAATCATTTCAGTTTCCTTACTGTGCACAAACTTAATAAACATTGCTAAAGAGGAGAATCCCATGACATTTTACTTTTGTGAGTAATTTATTTCTAGGACTCCAAGATGGAAAAAAACAAAATTCCTTAAAATATATTTTTATAAGAAATGTTGAAAAAAAAAAATAGGCTTCGCTTCCAAAATTCCCCGATCTATTATGAAACAACATCATAACAAACAATGGTGAATTCTAACTTAGAAAATAATCTACGAAACCAATACTGTTCAAGAGATGCAGCCAATCTTGAGGGAAACGTTTTACTGACTTTTCGCTTCCTTCTGTTAAGTATCAGCTTCTCAATCGGCCCACCAAACGGGGAAATTGTCCAATGGGTGGGTTGTTGGATATTTATATACTCAATGGCTCGTCTAGGAAGAAATATTACTTTCTGATAGGTTGGGAAGATTGAGTGGATGGAAGGAAGCAATGCTGATACAAATGGATTCAAGGAGAGTCTATTTATGTGAATGTTCAGTAGCAATGGGTGTTAGTATTTTAGACGTTGTCAGGTTTGGTTAAATGGTGTTGGAGACAACTTCGGTTCCTTCCTTAATTAAGCCTCCGTTATGCTAATAGGAAAATCATCAAAATTAGGCCTATTGCTGTGATAGGATTATCTCTAGGGTAGCTGGACAATGCCTCTGTTCCCATAACACTGATTTCCTTTGGATTCTGATAGATCTTAGTATCAATCTAATTATAGAAACCATCTTGAAAGATCTCTCTAACTTAAGAGAGAGAGAGAGAGAGAGAGAGAGAGAGAGAGAGAGAGAGAGAGATTGGTATTTAATGGTATCTCCATTACATAAGACGTTACGTTCGCATATTGGATTATCGAAAAGGTCCCAAATGCCACTAATAGATATCCAATGGCAACACATCTTTTTGTTAATCTCTTAATTCCAACAAAGAACAATGACAGCAGTCACATTTTAAAGCCCTTATTTAATTTCCCTATAAATGACAGTTGAATCAATGTTACATTTATATCATTTACTAAATGAGAAAGAGATCAGATCCCTTTCGTGAATGTCCGACTTTGTCTTCCCGAGTTAGATTCTCGTTTTGTTCAAAGTTTCCCTTTAGAAATTCTCTTGCGAAATTTGGATGAGAATTTGATCGTCATTACAAATGAATCCAAAAGTTTTGTCTTTAAATTCCCGCAGTTGATTTTATTCAAACACAGAAAGGTTAGAGGAGAGTGTCAAATCCATCTTGCTGTAAAGAAGCTTTTGCTAAACTTTGCTTATTTCCTTTTTTTCAGAGAGAGAGAGAGAGAGAGAGAGAGAGAGAGAGAGAGAGAGAGATTTCAACGTATCAGTATATAGCAGATGCAATGTACCGCTACACTCATGGAAAAAAAATACTTTCTGGCTGTACAGTATTTTTGATTTACATATAAAACTTTTATTGATTACTAACAAAAAAAAGTTTTTGGTAATTCCTAAATAGTTATCAATTGAATACATCTTCTGGGGAGAAATTATCATAAATCTAAAGGTAAGTTGTAAAGTAATAACTTATCCAATCTTTCATTGATTATCCTTTACATCGATAAAACATAAAGTATTGATAACAATCCAATTTCGAAAAATTTGGATCGACTCAAGGAAAATAGTTATCGATGTTAAGGAAAAAACCATAATAACTAATTTGTCAAAAAATCTGGTGTTAATTTTATTTCATAATTACAGTCATAAAAGTCTTGAATAAGAAATTTTCTCTCAATAAAGACGAAGGTAAAAATAAGGAGTTTAATTATGATCTAAGGAATACTAACATTAGGAACTCTTGATAGATTAGATTACCCTCTGAAATTTTCCGGATTAAAACTGTTGAAGAAATATAGATTTCCTGGGAATGGAAATCAAAATCAATACAAATTTCGAAATGTTAGATTTCCTAAGGTTACGAATCTTCCTGACAAAATAAAATGAAAAGAAAGTCTTTCACAAACAATACTTGAATTATTGTCTGGATTTAGTACACATTTCTGAAATAAACTGACAGTTCCTACCTCTTCTTTAAATATGAATGGAATGTTTATTTAGATATAAAAGGAACAGAATTTGACAGCTGTTTAATAATGTATGCAGTTATTCAGAACTTCCAAATTCCTTTGACTTTATACACCAGAACTCTACAGCATTTCATAGAATCGAAGGAATATTTAACATTTACGATTTCGTATTATATTATTCAGTGTTTCCTGCGGAACTATAGTTATTTTCCCCTTATATATAGAAAGAACAAAAAGTTGTATATCAAGTTTATCAGAGTGAAAAATACTAACCTTCTTCCTCCCCAAGGAAACACGTTAAGAACATCTCTCTCTCTCTCTCTCTCTCTCTCTCTCTCTCTCTCTCTCTCTCTCTCTCTCTCTCTCTCTCTCTCTTTCCTTCAAACCCAACAGCAATATAATGCAAAATACAGAATGGCAAAACTGCAAAGCTCCCTTCATTTTCTCTGGAATTGAATGAAACCTGAAGGTTAACTTCGCTAATCTAAGTGTTGACGATAAAAAGACGAAGATCTTATTTTCATGATGAAATTAATGTCAGATCTTCATCTTTATTTTGGAGAGGAATCTTTTTCCGGGTAAAATATTGAACAAAGTGATATGCCGAGAATTCATATTTCTAAGTAAGTGAGGAGATCCTATCAAATTACATTACGCGGTTATCTTTATGGGATTATTTCTCGCATCTCTCTAACTAAATAAGGCAAGTGCTTTACATGTCTCATAGACAATCTGATGCATCTCAAGGTAAGGGTGGCGTTGCACAAACACAGGAATAAGTCACTGGATAATATCATCAAATTCCCAAACTGATTCGATACGTGATTGATGACAAATCTTGTAAATTTCGTCTTCCTCTTTCATTCATATCGTCAGATTGATTCCTCTTCTTCGATTTTGCTTCATCGTCTCTGGATGTTCGTCCGGCCAGGAGAGAGAGAGAGAGAGGAGAGAGAGAGAGAGAGAGAGAGAGAGAGAGAGAGAGAGAGAGAGATTAACTAAACTTTGAAATGATTCATTGAGATTACCTTTTGGAAGTCAAATAATAAATCGAAGGGTCCCGAAGAGTTTACAAGTGGATGGGAATATCTCAGTGACATCTCAGTGACATCTGACGTCAAACTTTGATTAACATCAATGGATATTTATGGATGCAATAAACATCCAATGGGAAGCAAAACGGAAATTCATTGGAAAAAGTTTATGTTTCTTTTAGAAATTCCCTTTATGTTGCAAAGGGAGGTTTCAAAAAGTATTCCATTTGATTGATGCATCCATCGTGTTTGCACAAAGAGTGAAGCTGTACGCTTAGCACCAACACATCTGAATTGTCCTTCCCTCTATGACTAAAGAAATATCTTCTGAGGTTATTTTTATCCATCGGCTTCAATAACAAATTTTTCTTCAATAGTTTAAATGGAACTTTTATTTACCTTAACTGTTCTTTTATATCTTCTTCACACTCATGAGGGTGTGGTATGCAGACACATTTCCCCTCCCCTCTATCCTCCTCCTCCTCCTCCTCCTCCCCTTCCCTCCCCACCTTCTCCCCTCCGATCCCATCCAACTCCCCTCCCCTCCCCCCCCTTTCCTTACCCTCTTCCATTCCCTTCCCCTTCCCTACTCATCCTCTCCCCTTCCCTCCCCTCCTCTTCCCCTCTCCTCCCCTCCCATCCCTTCCCTGCCTACCCCTCCCTCCCCATTAACAAAGATGAGACCTTGAGAGGGAGACCAACACCGAGAGCCACTGGTCCATCTGCTTCCACATTAACCTTTCCTGCAAAGATGTAAAGAACAAAAGATGGAAGACTTAACCCTGGATAGGTACGCTCCTCGGACACCCCTTTAAGGGTATACTCGGACGTGCGCGACCCCGACGCCAAAAATAATTCTTGAAAAATCAGTTTTTGCAGTAACCTCTTTTTTTCTTTTGCCAAAAAAAAACTTCAATGAATGCTTAAAACAACTGTAAAGATAAATACTACTCATCTGCAGAAAAACTATTTATTATAAATATTTTAAAAAATTAAGTAGAAAAAAAAGTCCTTACATAAAAATTCATAAAAAAAAGTTTATACATATATACACAAATCCTTTTAGGAATTGATTCTTGAATGTTTAGGACACATCTTGATGTATTTTGGATGAAGTCAGACCCATGGAGGTGAAGATCTGAAATGAGAAAAAAAGGGTAACTTTTTTTGGCCAAAAAATTTGGCCAAATTCCATGAATTTTTTTGGGTACCCAAATGAAATAGGAAGTGGCTAATTTTTTTAGGGAATAAACATATGTTATCCTAAAATAGAAATATGTAAAAAAAATCTTCATTATTTTGTAAATTACATTTATATCAGGGGCCATATCTAAAGGTAATTTTTTGAGTACTTAAAAATTTCGTAAATAATACATATATTTAATATATAATATGATATTTATGCAGGTAAAAACATACCAAAATATCACAAATTCTATAGGGAACAAGAATATATATAGATAGGGCAACTTACGCTTCGGATATGTCCACAAAATGGCCGCCAACCCCACTGACTCAGACTCCCTAATCTGCCACTTGAAATGTAGGAAGGGTATGTCAATTTCAAGGTGTTATTTACTAATCTAATTATTCTTGGATATGCATAAAAATTGTATGGTGGGTTGCTGGATAATTGTCGATTATTTTACGACTATAAAATTAAAATTCTGAGCCAAAAAAACTTTTTTTGAAGGGAAATAAAATCGGAAAAAAAATGTAAAACAATATATTGTAGCTAAAAAAATTTGATGATATTCAATCAAAAAAGAAGTAAACAGAATTTTCCGACAAATAAACATCTAGAGGAATCATTACTCTGTGATAGTTCCTTAGTACGTAGTAATTTTGAAAGAAATGGGAAAAAACGAAAAAGTGGCAATCGCAGGAAAATCGAACACATACCTATATATATGCCATATCTGGCTAAAAATAAAGATAGGCATGGGTAGCCAGATCATCTAGAAACACTTTCCAACACTATAAAAATACAAGTTTTGCGACACTACTTGCCAATTCCTTACGGTAACATGACTAAGCAAAAAAATGCAAAACAAATAAAAAGGGGCACTCGCGGAAAAATGGCCAACATTCTAATATACGGCATTTCAGAAAAAAAAAATTCAGCCACGTGCTAGGCAAACCATCAAGGCACATTTTCCGAAAAATAAACATCTAAATGAATCATTACTCTGTGATAGTTCCTTAGTACGTAGTAATTTTGAAAGAAATGGAAAAAAACGAAAAAATGGCAATCACAGGAAAATCGAACACATACCTATATATACGCCATATCTGGCTGAAAAAAAAAATAGGCATGGGTAGCCTGATCATCTAGAAACACTTTCCAACACTATAAAAATATAAGTTTTGCGACACTACTTGCCAATTCCTTACGGTAACATGACTAAGTAAAAAAATGAAAAACAAATAAAAAGGGGCACTCGCGGAAAAATGGCCAACATTTTATTATACGCATTTCAGAAAAAAAATTTCAGCCACGTGCTAGGCAAACCATCAAGGCACATTTTCCGACAAATAAACATATAAATGAATCATTACTCTGTGATAGTTCCTTAGTACATAGTAATTTTGAAAGAAATGGGAAAAAAACGAAAAAATGGCAATCACAGGAAAATCGAACACCTACCTATATATACGCTATATCTGGCTAAAAAAAAAAAGGCATGGGTAGCCAGATCCTCTAGAAACACTTTCCAACACTATAAAAATATAAGTTTTGCAACACTACTTGCCAATTTCTTACGGTAACATGACTAAGCAAAAAAATGCAAAACAAATAAAAAGGGGCACTCGCGGAAAAATGCCCAACATTCTAATATACGGCATCTCAGATAAAAAAAAGACATGCACGTGTTAGCCCAACCATCAAGGCACACTTTCTAACACATAAACATGAAAAAAAAAATCAATAATATACAGCAATTCCTTACTACGTAGTAAATTTTTACAAATATTGAAAAAAAAAACAGAAATTGGCAACCGCAGTTAAATACCTAATATACCAATAACTACGTCGTATCTGACAAAAACAAAGTCACGCATGGGTAGCCAGATCATCTAGACACACTTTCCAACACTAAAAAAGCAAAAGTTTTACGACACTATTTGGCAATATCTTACGGAAAAATGACTTGGCAAAAAAATGAAAAAAAATGAAAAAGGGGCACTCGCGGTAAAAGGCCCAACATTCTAATATACAGCATCTCAGATAAAAAAAAAAGACATGCACGTGTTAGCTCAACAATCAAGGCACACTTTTTAACACATAAACATGAAAAAAAAATCAATAATATACGGCAATTCCTTACTACGTAGTAAATTTTTACAAATATTGAAAAAAACAGAAATTGGCAACCGCAGTTAAATACCCAATATACCAATAACTACGTCGTATCTGACAAAAACAAAGTCACGCATGGGTAGCCAGATCATCTAGACACACTTTCCAACACTAAAAAAGCAAAAGTTTTACGACACTATTTGGCAATATATTACGGAAAAATGACTTGGCAAAAAAATGAAAAAGGGGCACTTGCGGTAAAATGGTCCTCGTGGTGATGAACGACATTTTAACTAGAAAAAAAATCATGCACATGGTAGCCAAACAATCCACCAAGACTTTCCATAACTGATAACCTATACAAGTTGCACCATTCTACGACAATTTCATAATACGTAATAACTTTGATAATTATGCAAATTACCTTAGAGGGGTAAACTCGGTCGCGCTCGACCCCGACGCGTCTCAGAAATCGGGGAAGGAGTACAGCTACAGCAATGCACATCTGGACACTACTAGAGCGTGTAGGCGAGACACCTACTGCAGATCGATCACCCACAAATTCAGTCACGGGGGTGAGTCACGTGAGAAAAACCTGTTTTTTTTTTTTGACGCTCGGGGTCGCGGACGACCCACCGTACCGTTCCAGGGTTAAAAGTTTGGTATTTCACAAATAAGTAATGTAACAACAGTCCCTCTCATCTCTATCATCCGTAGGTCTTCTCAGGTGAAGGAACCAGACTCTTCTTCTTCTTCTTCCAAAACTCGTCTTTCAAACTTTGCTTCGTATGACTCAACTAACTTCAGCCAATTTCTCATCAGATCAATAACGAAGACTTTTAAAAACTTGAAAAATTCTCAATATTTGTCAACATAACACTGGAATAAGTCTTCGGTGAATAACTTTTGTTTCCATTAAGAAGAAAAGCTGATTTGTATATCATGTGCCAAGAAAAGTTATGAGAGAGAGAGAGAGAGAGAGAGAGAGAGAGAGAGAGAGAGAGAGAGAGAGAGAGAGAGAGAGATGAAACTTTTCCCAGCAAGGACTATTCTTCCCAAAGAAAAGAAAGATTGTAATTTCATGCCTTGAATATTCAGATCTGTTAAACGAAACACTCTTTGTGATAAATAGTTTTTATCAGTTTTTTGGGAAAAGCTGTTTTAACTAAGACAATTCACACAGCAAGTTTGATTCAATAACATCTCCTTTATTATGCAAATTAAATGTTCATGAAACAGATCAGCAATGAGTTGGTAAGAAAATAGCTGTGTAAATAGATAATAAATGGGAAGGCTCTAGTCGTCGCGAATTGGTTACCTGAGGAAAAGCAAACTTGTAATGTTCGTTGCATAGCATTTATTCAGTCATTCTATAACTGGGATATAATACATGTTTCTACTTAGTTCAGTCATTCTTTTGAATAGACGTACAATTATCATTTACTTCTTTATAGTTATAGCTACATGATATGTATCTGTAGATTACATACTTGCCCATAACATACTCTGATATCCCTTTCAGGCATCACTTCTTTAGACTTCATAGGAAGAATCGACTCATGTAATTTTCCTTGTTGTAATAATATTACACAACTTAAGTATTCATTCATTTCAATTATTAACTTTTAATGGGTTTCTTGGTGTGTTTACTTATGTCGTTCTCTGAATTTATCTATTCTCATGTCTGGTTTTCATCTTATGCTATAATTCTAAAGCCTACCTGACACTTGCGTGCATTTTTGCCACGCACTGGTGTTTTGCCCGCACTGTTCACGACCAGTTCACTCCAGTTCGCGCATCGTTCACGCGACGTTCATGCGACGTTCACGCGATGGCAGGAATTGGCACGCGTAGTTCACGAGAAGTTCACGACACGTTCACACGAGCTCGCTCATCATTCCGCATCGTTCACGCCGTTCACGTTAGTTCACGAATTGGCCACTCCATATAAAAACGGGGCTTCTCCAACCCGAGGACATTCATGGATTGGCTTCGGAAGAGACAACAATGCTTTCTGTCAGAGACACCATTGCATTGAGGAGAAGAAACGTATCTTTTTCGTTTGTATTTTTTGTTGCCCTTTATTTTTGTTTCAATAAGAAAGCATTTGATTTACATATAAATAGCAGACATAAAATATGTACAAGTATTAAGAAAGCAATTTATTTTAACATTAAAAGCAGCAAACATGAAAAGTTTTTAGGCTATTAATTTTAAGGTAATAGAGAAAAAAGTGTGTTGAAATAAGAAATCATTTATTTTTACATTAAAACAGCAAACAGAACAAATCTGTTTTGCTCTTCATTTTAAGGTAATAAAGAAGAATAAGTATGTTGATGAAATAAAACATCATTTTATTTTTACATTCCTTTTCATTAATTTTTTTCGTTTCCTTTTTGTTTCTCTTCATTATAAAGTTATAGAAATAGTTTGAAATAAGATATAATTTTTTTTTCACATTAAAACAGCAAATATAAAAATTCATTTGGTTTATTTTTCTTTCCTTTTCATTAATTTTTTCGTTTCCTTTTTGTTTCTCTTCATTATAAAGTTATAGAAATAGTTTGAAATAAGATATAATTTTTTTTTTCACATTAAAACAGCAAATATAAAAATTTCAAAGTTCTGGGCACGCATGGCACGCATTGGTACGCTCTGGCACGCGAGTTCCAGCACTGTTCACGACATTTTCACGGCTCGTTCACGCGAGTTCGCGCATCAATGCGTGCCAGTGCGTGCCACGAATGCGTGCAAGTGTCAGGTACCCTTAACTTGTTGGAAAAAACTGATGGTTTTTTAAATTCTTATCCCTGATCAGGATATTCATCTCTCGTATAATCTCATCTCACAGATAATAAAAGTTTCTAAATGTGGGCTAAATTTTTAGTTAGATATGCACACATTCACACACACCACACAGATTCAACCCATCCCACCCCTCCCCTTTCCTAACTACAACACGGCAGTTGTAGTTTACAAGTGTGCCTCTCGGGGTACCACTTCTCATTAGGGTATGATTACTTCCTCTCTCCCTACCCGAGGAACAAGGAGAGATGAGAAATGAGCGTAGTTGGGCAGGGAAAAAAAATAATTAACATGAGAGTTCATTGCTGCAATAAGATGTAACAACCAAAAATAATAGGCAGCATCAAGAATTTCTCACTTCCCGAAAATCGATCAGCCAAAAAAAAAAAAATAAAATAAAATAATAATAATAATAATAATAATAATAATAATAATAATAATAATAATAATAATAATAATAATAATAATAATAATAATAATAATAATAATAATAATAATAATAATAAGGGAAAAAAATACTCAAGATATTATGAAGTTCCTTTTGGAATAATACTAAAAATCCTATTGATAAAAGATGTAAATATAGGTAACCTCCGAAGATGAATATCTTTTTCTTGGACATACGAGGACAATTAAGATGGTAAGTGGAGGGTTGCAATTGCATACTATGTGTAAATAAGATCCACAGAAGAAAACGGATATATATATATATATATATATATTTTAATATATATATATATATATATATATTATATATATATATATATATATACATATATATATGTATATATATAAATATATATAAATATATATATATATATATATATACATATATATATATATATATATATATATGTATATATATATATATATATATATAAACATTATGACGTGATATTTTGAGGTCTGGTGTTGTGGCTTGGAATTCTCTATTATTATTTATCACCTTTTCCTCGTAAATCATTTTTGCTTGTTTTACTTGATATGCTTAGAAATATCTTTATTAATAACGTTTGTTATGACCAAAAATATTTTATTTTGACCTCCGCGTCTCTACTCTTGCTTTGATAGTAAACATCTCAAAATTATTATCATCATTATTATTTGCAAAGCTACAAGCCTAGTTGGAAAAGCAGGGTGCTATATGCCCAGGGGCCCAACAGGGAAAATAGTCCAGTGAGGAAAGGAAACAAGAAAAAATTAAATCTTTTAAGAACAGTAACAATAGAATAAATACTTCTTATATAAACTATCAAAGCTTTAACAAGTCTAAAGGAAGAGAAATTAAATAGAATATTGTGCCTGAATATACCCTCAACCATTAACTTGGTAAGCAAGATTTTTCTTAACCGAATAAAGTTGATCTTTACGAGGAAAAAGACCAGGGATGACATTAAAAACACATGTATCCAAATTATGAAAAATTCTCAGTCCATTCAATGTCATAATATTACAATGCCAGATTAAACGAATCTGAAATCATCTGAGCCGATGACACTATCAGGGACATCACCAAAACTAATCTGAAGGGAATTTCCAAAAGAGGTTTGGACATCCAGATGTCATTCTGTTTACACCAACGGTTTTAATCTCTGTTGATTAATCTTATTGAATTTCTTTATGCGAGGTTTGATGAAACCATAGAAACAAGGCAATGGCGGTTCAGTACAGGTCAAGGTACTATCAAATAAGGATTTTCTCGGTTTAAAAGTATTTTGCGTCCTATTAAAATGCTTGTCACTTCTCCCAGACTGCTAACTCTTAATTGCAAATACGAAGAAGCATCAGATAGCAATAAAGGTAATTTTTGTACGTTTATAGTTATGGCTGTTGAACACCTGTTTATGTCACTTCATGGATGGAGAACCAAAAAGTGGCAAATAAAGAAACACATATATAACAAAAAGATAACAAACATGGAAGGTGGTTGTGGAAACAAAAACTTATAAGAATGTACACAGAAAACAAAACTACTCTCCATTTAATTCATTCAATTATTATTTTTATTATAATTATTATTATTATTATTATTATTATTATTATTATTATTATTATTATTATTATTACTGATGAAATCTCTGAAAAGGTCAACCTGATGGTTAATCTCTTTGGTGTGTCAGGTGTTGTACAGCATTATGTGACTACTGAGTCTTTCCTCGTCAGTGACCTAAAAGAAGCGACTGCAGCTAAAGATAGTATTATCGCCCAAGCTAATGTTATCGGAATAAATCTTTTATTGACTAAAAAAAGTAAAGAACATAATTCTAACCTTTTCCAGCAAAAAATCCTTGTTTATTAGACTGATATGAAACGAAAAATAACAAAGTTATTAAAATATTTTATTCCATTTTATGTTGTTCGTTTTATAGTTTTTTTATTTCCTTTCCTCACTGTGCTATTTTTTCTTGTTGGAACCCTTGTGCATATATTATCCTGCTTTCCCAATTAGGGCCGTAGCTTGGCTAGTAATAATAGTAATAATAAAAGTTTTGGGAAAGAGAAAGAAATAAATGTTTTCAGGCGACTGTTTGATTTTCCTTCGAAATCATGAAACTTTCATAGAATTTTGTGCACATTTCCTTACTCACGATCATCGGTGAGGACCCTGCACAATTGAACAGAAGGGCTCACTGGCGTATGATGTGTAAATGGACGAATGTGGGTGCGTGTGCACTTGCATAAGACTAATTTATAGATTTGGGTGCAAGTAGGCTTTTGTGTATATTTGCGTTTACGTGGGGTTCAACTTCTAACTATTTCCTTAGATATGTTCTATTGTTATCTACATAAGTAAATCTATACCACCAATTTTGTACTTGTGTGTGCGTATCTGCAGTTGTGTGTTCACTTGAAAATACTTGGGAGAGATACAGCTCAGCCTTCAAATGAGATCATAACACTTTTGATAATAATGATAAACAGCAAAATTATGGAAACAATCTGATACACAGAGAACGAGCTTTTCTATTGTTGTGACCCCGCAACAATGCACGTAGTATTGCGAATAACAAGGAACATTCTTTCCCTTCACTAGAGAATAGCTGATGTTTAGGTGATAGTTAATACGTGGACTTAGTGTGAATGTATCTGATAATGTATTGACAGTAAAGAATGGTACTCTCTACAATATTCGTCGTTCACAGAACCAAGACCAAACAAATTTTACACTTTTTTTTCCAAATAAAACAGGAGACGTTAACGACTTCAAGGTTTTACCAATAGACATCATAATTTTCTAAACGGTTGAAAGGTTTAGTCTAATGCGAACAGTTTGAAGAGACACCTCAACGAAGGCTGCAAAGTTGGGCGTGGTCAAACTAGGTCACGCCCCTTCCTTGAATCTCCAATCGAAAGCATCTGCCTCTTTCCCAAAGAAAAAGAAACAGAAGAGATAGAGAAATTGATCGACTTCGTATTTAGCTCTCCTTTGTTGGGCTTCGACAAGTTGCGACAAATTTCTTTTAGTTTGTTGAGGGCAGTTTTCATTTGTTTCCCCTGGTTGCATTCTGTTGGCACCTTTGGTCATCATAAAATGTTTCTTCTTGCTTCAGAACAAGCACACAAAAAACACGCACACACATTCAGAGAGAGAGAGAGAGAGAGAGAGAGAGAGAGAGAGAGAGAGAGAGATTCAAATGTCGATGAAAATCCTATCTCGAAGTGTAACAGGAAAAAGCAACGGCAAGGTGGCACTGAAAATCGGAGTTGACCATGAAGTGGTGCCACTTTCTCTTGATAGGGGAATAGTCACGGGGTGTTTATATAGGTACTCTACTATAATCCAGTTTCCAACACCATCTGTTGTCAACTAAGAGGAAAAGCTTTTCATTTATGATCTCTAGGGGAGGAAGGTTGTTAGACAATTGTAATTTTTGTAATAATTACGAAAATTATTGTTGTATGTAAAGTTTACTATTTGCAATTATGTTTTTTTTGGTATAACATTTTCATTTAAAGATAAGTTATGTCAGAAGTGATAAAGACAGAGAGACTTTCCTTTTCCCCTCGAGCCAATAATGAAATCGCCCATTATAGCCGACATGAATACCAAGACTACCAATGCAAAAGGATAGAGTATAAGGTAATACAAAGAAGAAATGAACAGCCTTTATTATGATCTTGTATCCTGACAAATAAAATATATATTTAATTACAATATAAAGATATTGTTGCTAACAAGACTTAATTTATCATGTTTTCTGTGATTATGAGTCGTTTTAGGTTTCATGAGTTTCATAGGTTGGTACTCCTGACTGGTGTATGGCCACTGGAATGACGTCACAGGCAAAGAACGCAGACGACGATATGGAAACTTTAAAGACATTCTCTTTTAAGTGTTTTATAGCCTCAATGCACATGAGTAGTTGAGGTTGTTCTTTTGCTGGTCAGGTGGTGTTCAGCATGGTTAAAGGAATACTGACAATTTCAACCAATTTGAACAGCGTCGTACAACGATACTATCCTTTTTTCTTTCTTCTCTGTCATTGTTTTTCATCCTCTATGTGTCCCTTGGAAAGCTGACAGGGTAGGAAAAAGGGGGAAATGAGAATAAGCATCAGCGATGAAATCTTGAGAGATAGAGAAAAAGAATAAGCAATCTATAAAGAGGGATCTTGATTAATACCATTCTAACAATAATAATAAACACTTTTACAAGAAAACCATTTAAACTTTACGCTTTAGTTTGCATAATCTGAATAAAAAGTGAATTCCCCCTCAAGTCATTATCTTGTTCCATTAAGCAAAGAAACACGAATCAGAAAAAGATAAACGAAAATTACCTTTCAAATCATCAATTGATTTTCTCTTTCGGAGAATTTTTTTTTGTTTCAATCTCTGATAGATTTCAATTTCGTTTATAAATCAATTATACATGTATTAATATATCCTTCGTTACACTCACTAATTTTCTTCGATAACGATTTTTCTTATACTTTAATGTGATGAAGAACTTCTAACTACCTTATTCGGAGGTCGATAATATAAAAAAGAGTAGCATAACCTTCAGTTTAGAAAGATCTTTGTCAGGAGATAAAATGGAAAGGAAGAGATAAGGATTGTGAAGAAATGACCATCAACATCGACAAAAGACAACTAGGCTTCAATCTCAGGTCTTTTGAAAAAGTCTGAAACATAAAGACTCCAGATTTCATAAGACTTTTACTTCCTGATATAGATGAAACGCCTTGAGATCTGGAATGATGTGAAATTCTGTTGCATCAATAAGATTCATGAAACAGATAATAGACCTTAAAGGTTTAAAGATTTAAAGGCCACTCATGAATGACAAAGGCAAGGGACAGTGACATTGCCCTAACAAGGCCCCTCTCTCTCTCTCTCTCTCTCTCTCTCTCTCTCTCTCTCTCTCTCAACTCAAAGGTTCAGTTAACCACAAGAAACTGTTCTCCTCCTCGGGACGTACATTTTGAAAACCCTAGATATCCTCCTATCGACCTTCAGAGACTATGTATTGGATATCACATTTAGATTATAATTGTGTAATAAGAAAAATGTGGCCGAAATTTAACCCCATAATTATGTTGAATAACATATGATTGATGAAAGAATTTGCTGTAATCGAAATAATCTTAGAAATTGTAATGAACTGTTGTAATCATGCAAAGGCCACCTGAAGAAGTCTCCATCTTCAGATTAAGAAGATAAATTGTACACAAAATTGCTTTATTGTAAGCCCCGATTTCAGTATTTTGCTTTTAAAAGCTTAAGAATTGCATACAACGTATACTGCATGGTAAGAGATATGGGATTTAGTCCAAAAATAAAAGATAATAAGTTCCCATTCAAACAAAATAACTTAGAACCGAAATCTCATCAAATAATCCTCAACGAATCTCTGAAGAGCAATTGGCCGTTAGATACTGTGCAATTGATATGTTGACTATGAAAGGAATTCTAGTTAAGTAAGTCAGAGGTGGCGTTGGATTTTTATACCTTTTGTTAACTGGAAGCTTTTCTTTTCTTTATTGCATTCCAAATGAGCTTTTTTTCAGAATATCAAAATCCAGTGTGCCTTTGAAGTAAAGAATATTGGCTTTTTCGATGACCTTTGTTTCTCTCTTTACTAGTTATTGAAAAGATAATCAGGATCTGAATAAGGAGAGAACCACATGATTGCAGCCCGAGAATAGTTGATTTATTTTCTAATATTTCCAAAAATTCGACAAAAAGTTTCATCATAAATTGTTGAACGGTGTTGAAGTTGTCTCTCTGCTCTAATAACTATAATTGTTATAAGTATGAAAGTATGCAAAATAAACTTATATATATTTTCACTTTAGAAATCTGGTCATTTTCACATTGTTTCATTCTTTCCTTTATCATTCCTCAACTGCAATCGTGCAAAGTGTGTACTCTTATAGAATGACGTTTGACAATCGTTGTGATTCATTACCGCTGACACTAGATTCCTAAGGTCTGCGCATGATCATACTCATCTAAAGAAGCCGCTTGAAATTTTTCACACGGTATTTGTACTACTTTTCAGAAAATGACAGAATCTCATCCACTTACAATTTATTAGCGATTTATGAAATATTATCAAATATTCCGAATAATGGGTAAAAAAGTTACAATTTATCACCAATTATAAATTGGCCAGTTTTATTGATGTTCGTTTTTCAATACTTTCTTTTGGGTATCTAAAATATTATTGATAAACAAAGGTTACTTTTCAACATGCAACGATCTATTTCATCCTAAGTGAATACAAATCTTATTTGACCCTTTTTGGACAGCTTGATCAAAGTAATCTGTTTTGTGTTTATTGAATCAACCACTGAAAAGAAGAAAATTTGAATATGCTGACATGTTAATAAGACGAAGCCTGCCTCCCTCAGTCAATCGTGTTTTGGGGTGATTGCAAGGTCCAGCAGAGAGAGAGAGAGAGAGAGAGAGAGAGAGAGAGAGAGAGAGAGATAGACCAACAATGTATGTGATACCCTGATCAAGAGTGTTATAAGATGGTACAGTAATGCTAATTATCTTATTCCAAGGAAACAATTTTCTTTAAAAATACCGTTTGTCGATGATCGATTATGCTGTTTCATGCGCCAAACTACTCTTCATTACTTGCTTATAACTCTCCTTGTATTTGATGATGAATATTGAATTAATTTAAGAAAAGAATTAGAGGTTATCTTGAAATGTGTTTCACTATGAAGATTCTGGTCGCATGTGGGATAGGAAGTAATATTCCTTTTACAGATTGACTCAAATTCTATTTTACTAAGCAAAATGATATTAAACTTATTCCTAAATCTCACAGATGCAACAAACAGACTTTTCCAGTTCCAAGAATAATTCCAAGTATTACAATAGTGATATACGAATACATGTAATATTACTACCACAAGTTTATCAAATTCTTATCATTGCACTTTTAACTACTGAAAATAAAACTCTTCTGTTATGAAATGGAAACACAATAGAAGTATTGGTCGCAATCACTTTCTCTTTTACTTTCTTTCATTTTACTTTTTTTGTTTCATATTTCTTTTGGTTTTGATACATTCGCCAACACCGTTTTTAACTGTTCATTCTTTGTGCCTGCCATTTCTTTCTTTCTTTTATCCAAATTCAAACTTATCTTCTTATTTCTAAATCCCTTTACAAATGCAAAGTCTTATACAGATATTTTCTTCGTGTAAATCTATCAGTAATGAAGAAAGTAAGAGAATGTTGAGAACTTTGGTTTCATATTCTGTAGGTTGTTGGATGAAGTTCGTGTTGATAAAAATCTTTGTAATACAATAATATATTGGTAGCATCAAAACCTCTGTCTGTCTGCTTCGCTCACTTTGATAACATACTAGATACAACACGAGTTCAAGAAGGAAGCCTCAAATAGCTTCAGTGTCGTAAATCAGGGTCAAGGATGACCTTAGATGACCCTTGGTGAGATCTTACTCTGGAGAGTGAGATTTACAACATTATAATGTCTTGGAGTAAAAAGGATTAAGGGCTTTTAAGGATCCATTTTGGAACCTGTAAAGAAGTAATGTTGCTACCTGACACACTCTCTCTCTCTCTCTCTCTCTCTCTCTCTCTCTCTCTCTCTCTTTCTCTCTCTCTCTCCTTACCCATTTCTTTCTTTCTCACTTACCCTCATATTTCGTCTTTCACTCTCTTCAAATTATAATATCCTTAACAAACCAATCTCTCTCTCTCTCTCTCTCTCTCTCTCTCTCTCTCTCTCTCTCTCTAAGTAGTAATAAATCAGCAGCTCTCTCTCTCTCTCTCTCTCTCTCTCTCTCTCTTAGGGATGCAGAGAGGGGCACTAGTGTTTCCATACAACATCTTGATAACTTTCCGCAGAGCCTTCACAAGTACCGGCGACGTGGACTCATGATGCGTAGTTATAATGTCGTAAGTGCTAGGCTAAGGTTGGTATATCCTCCTTTGTGGCAGGTTGGACAGACACCAGATATACCACACTACACCTCATGTAAACTGTGTAACCTTGCTAAATAACCTTGAACACTACTGCCTTCATTGCTCCACTATCAGGAATCTGTTACCTCAAGGACAAAATTTACTCTAAACCTGTCAATATCAACTCAAAGATGACCACTTAGACGTAATTTTGACTCGTCATCCACACTTTGGCGACTGCTAAACTGTCTGTTGCAGTTGTTGTGATAATGGAATACGATCTCATATATGTTATTTTTGTAACTGATATACTGATGATTCAATGCTGTGATTTTTCTTTTTTTCCTGTTGATTTCTAGTGTGCTGTATGTAACTGCTAATATGTAACTTTGTTTGACGTCTGTGGGTGTAATAAATTTATTAAATAATCTCTTATGAAAGTCGTCTAAATTCCAACTCACTAAAGCTAGGGATCATTATTGTGAGGTAATTAACTTAATCCTTTCCAAGTCCTCAAAATGATAACGGATTAGTTTTTGAACTTCAGAGTTAAGTTACTTATTTCTTTTTCAGTTTAAGTCACCAAAAGATTTACTCCAAAGTTCAGGAGGAATTAGACTTTAGTTAAAGGGTATGCAATATAGGCTGCTTGCGATATACAACAGAGCCTTTTTCTTTCTTGATATGCTTTTGTCATTTCAAGGAATGTTTGATAAATGACCTACTTGTATATTTGTATGAGGGAACTCGCAGGAGAGAGAGAGAGAGAGAGAGAGAGAGAGAGAGAGAGAGAGAGAGAGAGAGAGAGAGAGAGAACCCCTGATTGTAGAAACTCCAGGTCTCCCCTCGTGTTACTGTGCTTTAAACAAAATCTCCTTGAAAGGATCAATGTCATCTTCGCAACTCCTGGGATTAAAAAGAAGTAAACAAACAAATAAGCGAAGAAGCAATTACACCTCCTGACGTCATTTCTTGTCTCTTTCGTTAATGAAGGTTCTTTGAATTAATGTTGTAGTGCTGAAGAGGAGGAAAATACGGAGAGGGCAAATAATATAGAGAATTATCACAGATATTTGTAAGGTGGAGCAATGGAAATCTCATAGAAGGACTCTTGAAGTTGGGCACAGAACTAGACCACAAAATCCAAGTTGGCTTTCGTCTCTTTAATACCTGTTGGTACTATACATCATTGTGTTTTTTTTCTTTTTGGTGTTAAGGTAATTCTGTTGAAATACTTAATCAATGTTCTAAGAATTAAGAAATAAATGATTTCATTAACTATAAATACACTACAGCGATGACCAGAAAACCTTAAGACATAGGCTCTAATATTCATCAGAATTTCCTATATTGCCATTCTTTGTTGTTGATATTACCTGGAGGTGCAACATGAATGTCCCTCGGTGGGACTTGTCTCTTCCCTTTAGAATCAGTCCTTCTGGAAGTAGTGGGAAAATGGTTCTGAATCATTTGTTGGAGGAGATCTCTTTATCGGAAGTGGGTTGGCCAGGGCACCAACCACCCGTTGAGATACGGCTAGAGAGTTATGGGGTACTTAAACTGGCCAGACAGTACTACATTGGATCTTTCTCTCTGGTTACGGTTTACTTTCCCTTTGCCTACACACACTCCGAATAGTCTGGCCTATTCTTTACATATTCTCCTCAGTCCTCATACAACTGGCAACACCAAAAAATTCTTCTTAACCCAAGGGGTTAACTACTGCACTGTAATTGTTCAGTGGCGTCCTTCCTCTTTCCTCTTGGTAAGGGTAGAAGAGACTCTTCAGCTATGTTAAGCAGCTCTTCTAGGAGAAGGACACTCCAAAATCAAACCCTTTTTCTTTTGTCTTTGTTAGTGCCATAGCTCCTGTGCCATTGTACCAACCGTGTGTCACACGATCGTACATAGTAACGACATTTCATTTTTTGTGTGTAATATGCTTGTATCTTAATCAAGAAATCTAGATCGTCTTTTGTTTCTTTGGTATCGTTTGATATTGTACATTATTCTGTTCCCTTTTGGTGTTCTGGTACTTTTGTTTAAACATGGAATAATGGATATATGAAGAAATAAATAAGTATAGATACGTAACAACAATGAACAAAACACCTTACAAAATTAGCTCCAAGATTTATCAGAAGTTCTTCTTTTGTTGTAATTCTCTGTGTGATGATATTGCTTGCAGGTGCAACATTAATTTCCCTTGGTGAGTCTTGTCTTTTCCCTTCATAGTAAGTCCTTCAGAATCTTTTATTGGGAGAAATATTCTCCGGAGGCAATTTAACCGATTTGCAAGAGGGAAGAAGGTTGAGCACCTCCACAGACTCTCTCTCTCTCTCTCTCTCTCTCTCTCTCTCTCTCTTATATATATATATATATATATATATTTATATATATATGTATATATATGTATATATATATATATATATACACACATATATATATATATATATATATATTTATATATATATATATATATATATATAATATATATATATATATATATAATATATATATATATATATATATGTGTGTGTATATATATATACATATATATATATATATATATAAAGAGAGAGAGAGAGAGAGAGAGAGAGAGAGATATGTATATACATATATACATATATATATATATATATATAAATATATATATATATATATATATACATACATATATATATATATATATATGTATGTATATATATATATATATATATATATATATACAGTATATATATATATACATATATATATATATATATATATTCATATATATATATATATATAGAGAGAGAGAGAGAGAGAGAGAGAGAGAGAGGGGATAAGCGTGGGATAGAGAGCTTTTGGTAAACTAAATGATATTATGAAATGCATAATGCCAGTTTCTCTAAAAAACAAACATATTTAATCAGATGATCCTACCAGTTTTAACTTAGGCATCAGAAACTTGAAGCCTTACTAAAGCCTTAAAACAAATTCTCTTTACAACTCAAAGAGCTATGGAAAGAATAATGATGGGAATTACACTAAGAGACAGAAAAAGAGCAACATGGATACGAGAGTAAACTAGAGTAGAGGATTTTCTAACAGCATACGATAAAAAAAAATGGACATAGGCAGGATATATACTGAGAATGACAGATAATAGATGGATATTAAGCGTAACAAAATGGGCCCCAATAGATTACAAAAAAGAAGACTATAGATTGACGAACTAAAAGTGTTTGCTCGTGTAGACTGGCAGAGAAATAGCATAAACAGATGCAATTGGAAGGACATGTCTAAGTCTTTTGTTTTGTTTTGCAGTGGACAAATTATGGCTTATGATATATATATATATAATATATATATATATATACAGTTTATATCTGTGTGTAAGCAAGTATGTATGTATGCATTCCCCAGGGTTCCAGGGTATGCAGAGGAATTCATTTATGGTAACTGCATTTCAATATCCAATTTATTTCTCAACTCTCATAAATATTAATATTATAAAACATGGATTGGCATTAAATTTCGATGCAAGGAGATTTAAAGTGAATATCGTCAAAGTAGCAATACAATATTCCCAGAGGAAAACTATATTCTCAGGATCCAATAAATAACAAAGGACAAATTACTGAGCGAATTGAAATTTGTTTGTATCTTTTACCCAGGTGGTACCGGGTGCAATGAGTTCTTACCTGAGATAATGCATACCGGTTATAATATATACAGTATTTCAGTAATCATTTTATATCATTATCATTTTAAGGATGTCAAAGGTATCTTGACTCTGCTATGGGAAGGATGTGTCTCTACTGGGACGTCTCAATGAATTTGACTAAAAAGATGGGATCCACTTGCGTCAATCGATTGGAAATTATCAAATGTGAAAAGTAAGGGTCATGAATTAGCTGTTGATAATATGTCGTCCTGAAGTCAGATTTTCTGTAAAATAAACAAAATGCGAAACTTGACTTCTTCTTCTTCTTTCAGAACATTTATTTGGACTCGACCAAGTTCAGATAACAGTCCATTCAAGAACCTCACAAAAATGGTTAGTTCAACGGTTGGGATTTTTCAGGTGGAGCGAGACGAATATACGTGTTAAGAGAAATAAAGAAAAATTATATCAGGTAAAAATTCCATAAACTTACACAGCAATTGAACAATTTGTGCAACTATCAAGTTACTATGGCTTTAGTAATATTCATAACAATAATGATAGTAAGGATAATAATGATTTTGACTCAATGTGACTAGAATCTGAGTTATAACGATAATATTTCCTTTGCGGTTTGTCTCTTGGGTTCACTTTCCTTTACTAAAGAAGGTTTTGTCATTGAATCTGATATATGCTTTTCTCCTTTTTACTCGAAAGTGAGAAAAAAACTTTCTTAAAGAAGAAAGGATTTTTTCTGACTATTATTTGCTTTTCATCAAAGACACATCTCCAAAGATTTATTAGAGGACATCGATGACACTGATCTACATTGCTCTTCCAATCTTGATGTCTCTCCTAATCGGATTAGATCCGATGATTGGAGTCCTACCAATCATCAGTCACAAAAGCCCCAAGTAATGGATGGTCATTCAACCATGATCTCATCACCTAAGGAGACTAGATTCAATTGGCTTTCAAAGCTGGGGATAAACTACATCGTTGTAGTAGAATATGATTCCTGTTAAAATTACCTTCATTCTTTAAAGAAAGGATGGAAGATAGACTGATATTACACACACATACACACACACACACACACACGTTTTATGCGAACTCCATGCACACGCATGCAGTTGGATCCCAACTTCCAAGTCAACGAATATAACCTGTGGAAACTCTAACAAGAAAAAGGACTAATTGCTTTAAAGTGTTTTTCCTTTCATGTCTCGTATTACCAGTAATTACATGTCAAAAGAAGAGAAAATTTTTGTCTTTGTCATCCCATTACCAAATGGTCAGGAGTTCCTAAGTGATGTTAATGGGTATTTCCTCGAACGAAATTAGGCAGTTTATGAAAATGAATGTTCTCTATTTTTTCTTTGGAAGAAAACTTTCTTTTTTGGTGAGCAAAGTTGAAGGGATTATTTTTTGTTTTTGCGTTAAACGTTCAGAAAAATTTTCAACATATCCTGGAAATGTTTGCTGTAATTCTTAAACCAACTCGCGATATGATGGAGAAAATAAGCAACGCCCAGTTACGACATAGTGATCAATGACCTCCTGACCCCTGCGCCTGGTTTTATAGTCCAAACTCCATGTAAGTATTCCTCCTACTATTGGAGAGGTTTTTCTTTCCTTATCTTTAAATGAGTTTGAATAATGGTTCTAAAAGTGTTTATTCAAAGAAAGACGATGAACGTGCAAGAAGGAAGTGGTTGAAATGAGGCAACAAAATGTAGACTTCATCGCAAGATTATTGGCAACTTCAAATGGAAATTGAACTTTGATATCTCCGGAACTAAAAACCTGTAGATTTGGTAAATGCGAATCTTACAGATATCCTGATATGCGAAATTTTAGCTTTAATTTAGAAAGCTATTTACCATTTATAAAGAAATCTTCACTTTTATGGTTTTAAATTGAATTTCCTGTGATTCTTTATTTATAATAACAGATATTGACGGCGTCAATGACCTTTGATGTCAAGATGCCAGGAAAGACCAAATCAATCAATCAATTAATCGTTTTGAAGCAGTCCTGTTGAATGTGTCCCTGTTGCCTGCTTCAAAATAGGTTTCTCACTAAGTATTTTCTCCTTCTTATTTCTGGTAAACCTTTCGGGATGAGGTTGCAAGACCTAAGCTTTATTCCACCTTTGCTACAATCAATAACATTTGGCTAATTATCTATAACGGAATTGGTTTCTTAGACGAAAGAAGGATCGTTATAATTTCATGGAATAACCATGGAGCTAAACCTTTGCTTTGGGAAGGCTGGCAGCATAACCGCTAGAACTCTGACCCATCTATATTCATCAGGTCGATTCTGGCAGCTGCATTAATTTGCATACACCAACTGATACTTATCTCATGTTGTTCAATTCTCTTTTCGATATGGCAGATATACTCAAGATAACAATGCACAGTTTTTTCACGCCAGAGATGGAAATCACAGTTAAGAGGAAATTTATAAAGAAATTTATTCAGACAAATAACATCATAGAGGAAAATAGAATAAAAATTGTCCAAATATGACGCATTTGTATGCAAAAATATCTACTTGCTTTAAAAAAAAAAAAAAAATTATATATATATATATATATATATATATATAGACAGTATATATATATAAATATATATATATATATATATATATATAATATTAATTATTATAGACCAGACTGAAGTAGATGGTACTTGGTATATTACTTAAGGATTATGTACATCAGGTAATAACTGTCTGTGTGGAGTTAATCTCTCGCATCTAAGACTCCATTCACATGCATGTGCAATTATTGCATATGAATATGTTTACATGCTTTACTGCTACTTATCTGTGTTTATATACACACACAAACACACACACACACACATATATATATATATATATATACACACTCACACACACACGCACACACACACACACACACAAATATATATATATATATATATGTGTGTGTGTGTGTGTGTGTGTATTATATATATATATATATATATATATAAAGTATATATATATATATAAATATATATATATACATATATATATAAAGTATATATATATAAATAATATATATATATATATATATATATGTATATATATATATATATATATATAAAGTATATATATATATATATATATATGACGATGCATATGTTGATAAGAATTCTTGATACTGAAAGATATACATAAAAACAAATTTTTCATTTGAATTCATGATATTGGACGCCAAGAATTAAATTTTTGTTGACCTGATGTACTTTTATCCTGCAATGAAAGTTCCTTTGCCTATTTTGGGTATTTTGCTCATCCCAAAAACTTACCAACATGAAAAGAATAACAGAATGACCACATTGTTTATTTACGATTATTATTTATTGTTTCTGTGCGTGATTGGTCATCCAAAAGCTGCACACGTTTTGATGTGGAGGAATGTCACAATTAATTTTTTGTTACTTATGTATTCTGCTAAAACTCTTTATTGACTTTTGGGTTGAATTCTCTATATAATTATGTGTAGACGAAGAGAAAGTATGACCCGGAACCTTTCTTTCATTGCTTAGGAAAACACCAAACATAAAGAAATTCATTGATAATTTGAGCAACATATAAATCTCGTAATTAATTTCTTGGGCTTTGAGGAATTGTTGGATCCATCCATACTGTACTATTGTTTGGTGTGTGTATATTTATGTGCATATAAAACTATGCATACACACAAAGATAGGTAAAAAAAATTGTAGCGTCTTAACGGTTTCTAATCATTGAGATATCATCTACAAATCTAGACGAGTTCGTGTATCCAGAAAGGGATCATTTCATTAGTAAGTTTCTTTAAGTAATGTGAGCTAAAATTTTATTTTATACATTTTATTTCAACTGTTTTATTTCCATGCTTTATTCTTACTACGATAATATAATTACTGATGTGTAAGTTAACTCTTTAGGCTACCTTTTATATCATGAACCATTCCCACTAACAACAGGAGGCTAAGGTTCAATGCAGGGATTTTTGTCTATTGGTAAACCTTTTTGGTTTATAGAAGCTGAGGACTTGAGTGAGGGTCTTCAGTCTGAAGTCTCGTGGCAGATATATTCTACCTTCAAGTATACTGTCTGGTCTTGTTTCGTCTTCTGTTCTCAGAGGTTCCAGAAATGCTCTTAGATTAATGGTCTTTTCTTTGCCAAGTTTCCAAATGTTTTCTTTCATCAAATAGATCAGATACACTGCTGGGCATTGCTTTAATTCATTGATTATCAATTTACATAACGGGAGAAGAAAAAATTAGGAGAAGAGAAATGAATAAGAGAAAACATGTAAGTGGTTTCTCTGGTCTCCTGAATGAAGCCTGAATCCTTTTGATCTCTGAACGATGAATATGGGAGAAAAACACACATTTCTTTATTCAATATTCAAAGACATAAATCTCCACAATATCCTCGTATCGCCTTGAACATTTTCAAGATTTCGTCTTATGTGGATCAGAGGCAGATAATATCTGTGTTACTGCAACGTCAGTCATTAATGGTAAGTGAATGGTTAACCAGATTACAATAATAAGTACGCTATTGCATATTCACACAATCAGTAAATACAGTTCTCTGTGTTTAAAGTTATTTACAAATTGTCCAATAGGATTTGCTTCTTTGTTAGGCCATGAACTCGTATTGAGGTCATGGTTGGAACTCACTCGCCCAATAAATGGAATTTTCATGCAGACTAATAATTGCGAAGAATATGCACAAACATTAGATGGGTTTGTAATAAAACACACTATAATGTAGAGGATTGATATCTATAATTGGGATTATTATTAACTGATAACGTATTTACTGCCGACATGAAACATATTATGGTTTAATTTGGGTATTTTAATTCTGTGGCTAAAATCCAACTATTTTCTTTTTAAAATTGGGATATTCTCTGTATATTTTTGTACTACATATTATGTGTATTTTACACACAATTGGCATAATTTAGATCCTAAAAATGTGAAGTAAAATAGTAATGTTGGAATTATGAATTTTTGATATACTAATTACAAAAAAAAAAAAAAAACTATAAAATCATGTTCTAGTAACCTCAAACTTTGATAGAATCCGAGTGTTCCTACTTCTTGTCAAGAGATGGCAGCAAACGTCCCTTGTTCCATTCACGTGAATGATTTTATACAACTGGACAGGGTGATAGATTGATACATAGGTAGAAAATATGTGTGGTAAGTATAAATCATATTCAGTTCCAGTTAAGTAGGCTATTCTGGCTATTTTATACCGAAATGACGTCATGGAAGATTCCAGAAAGCAAGGATTCAAGAGCTCTACATAATGTTTATTTCAATGGCCAATAGATGGCCTTAGCAGTAGAATACTAAATTGCTAATTACCCCGATCATCTCTTTATTAAAGTTTTCATTACTTTATTTCTGTTCCTATTTGGTCAGAGATTTTCTATCAAACAGATGACTTTCAACTTGTGGTTCCTTGTTGTCTGAGCACAACTTAATTCGCCTTAAAAAATTGCAAACTATCAGTAAATATTATATGTATATCCTTAACAAACAATCGTTATTTCAATTACATTTGGGGATTAGCGGGGGAGGGTTGCCAAACAGTTGCCACATGTACCTAAATCGGCGAGACAATTAAGTGATTAAACAGTTATTTGTTGCACCTTTCTGTTGAATTTTTATGAAAATATACGATAAATAATATGTTTCATTGTATAAAATGCGTCATTAGTAAGAAGTACGTAGAAAAACCTGTGTGTTATATTACGAAAGGTATAACGCAGACTCTGTCGCATACCGAAAATCATAACAAGTTTCACGTTACTGCCAATAGATGGCGTCAGAGGCACCTTATCTCACCCCATGTAGCGAATGCTTTGACGACCCCAGATGTAAAAAAAAAAGATTGGTAGGAAGGTAGAAGCTACGGAATTGGTTATTCGTGAACTAGTCAACAGTCGTTTCCTTATTATACCTAGATATTTTTATCCGATAATTGATTGAATTTCTCATATTATTGGAGGTTACTTATAAAAGTGATTAACATTTCCTTTCTTGATTAGAACACATGTATGATAAGGAATAACCCTGTACAACTGACTCAAGTAACAATCATCAACAGAGTTAAGGTTGGTGGGATGAGCTTGGGGCAGCGCTGGCAAATTCACTTTCCTTGGATGGAGATCAGCATTATTCATCACAGATTTAAACCATTTAATGAGTACTAGTAATATGCCAAAAGATGTTTGGCTCTAATGTCATTTGATGATCTTATCATCATCGTAATCAACAGACACAATTCGAATAACGAAAAAGAAAAATTGTCATTCTTCTTCTGTGTCTTCTTCGCCAACGTCTGACTGTGTTGTGTCAACTAACATGTGAGTTTTTGATACTGAAAGAGATACATAATTACAAATACTTTATTTGAGTCCATGATATATATATATATATATATAGATGTATAAATTTATATATATATATATATATATATATATATATATTATGTATATATATGTATACATATATATATACATATATATATGTATATATATGCAGAAGAACCACAGGGAAAATGAAAATACGAAATATACAAAAACGTCCTGACTAGTTTTGTGATACTTCCTCTGAGGAAGTATCACGAAACTAGTCAGGACTTTATTGTATATTTCGTATTTTCATTTTCCCTGTGGTTCTTCTTCATCTGAGCATCACGTTTTCCTGTGATTTTTACGCATGTATATATATATATATATATATACATATGTATATATATATATATATATATGTATATATATATATATATATATACCAAAGGCAATTCCCCCAATTTTGGGGGGTAGCCGACATCAACAAGAAACAAAACAAAAAAGGGGACCTCTACTCTCTACGTTCCTCCAGCCTAGCCAGGGACTCAGCCGAGTTCAGCTGGTACTGCTAGGGTGCCACAGCCCAACCTCACACATTTCCACCACAGATGAAGCTTCATACTGCTGAGTCCCCCTACTGCTGCTACCTCCGCGGTCATCTAAGGCACCGGAGGAAGCAGCAGGGGCCTACCGGAACTGCGTCACAATCGCTCGCCATTCATTCCTATTTCTAGCACGCTCTCTTGCCTCTCTCACATCTATCCTCCTATCACCCAGAGCTTTCTTCACACCATCCATCCACCCAAACCTTGGCCTTCCTCTTGTACTTCTCCCATCAACTCTTGCATTCATCGCCTTCTTTAGCAGACAGCCATTTTCCATTCTCTCAACATGGCCAAACCACCTCAACACATTCATATCCACTCTAGCCGCTAACTCATTTCTTGCACCCATTCTCACCCTCACCACTTCGTTCCTAACCCTATCAACTCGAGATACACCAGCCATACTCCTCAGACACTTCATCTCAAACACATTCAATTTCTGTCTCTCCATCACTTTCATTCCCCACAACTCCGATCCATACATCACAGTTGGTACAATCACTTTCTCATATAGAACTCTCTTTACATTCATGCCCAACCCTCTATTTTTTACTACTCCCTTAACTGACCCCAACACTTTGCAACCTTCATTGACTCTCTGACGTACATCTGCTTCCACTCCACCATTTCCTGCAACAACAGACCCCAAGTACTTAAACTGATCCACCTCCTCAAGTAACTCTCCATTCAACATGACATTCAACCTTGCACCACCTTCCCTTCTCGTACATCTCATAACCTTACTCTTACCCACATTAACTCTCAACTTCCTTCTCTCACACACCCTTCCAAATTATGTCACTAGTCGGTCAAGCTTCTCTTCTGTGTCTGCTACCAGTACAGTATCATCCGCAAACAACAACTGATTTACCTCCCATTCATGATCATTCTCGCCTACCAGTTTTAATCCTCGTCCAAGCACTCGAGCATTCACCTCTCTCACCACTCCATCAACATACAAGTTAAACAACCACGGCGACATCACACATCCCTGTCTCAGCCCCACTCTCACCGGAAACCAATCGCTCACTTCATTTCCTATTCTAACACATGCTTTACTACCTTTGTAGAAACTTCTCACTGCTTGCAACAACCTTCCACCAACTCCATATAACCTCATCACATTCCACATTGCTTCCCTATCAACTCTATCATATGCTTTCTCCAGATCCATAAACGCAACATACACCTCCTTACCTTTTGCTAGATATTTCTTGCATATCTGCCTAACTGTAAAAATCTGATTCATACAACCCCTACCTCTTCTAAAACCACCCTGTACTTCCAAGATTGCATTCTCTGTTTTATCCTTAATCCTATTAATCAGTACTCTACCATACACTTTTCCAACTACACTCAACAAACTAATACCTCTTGAATTACAACACTCATGCACATCTCCCTTACCCTTATATAGTGGTACAATACATGCACAGACCCAATCTACTGGTACCATTGACAACACAAAACACACATTAAACAATCTCACCAACCATTCAATTACAGTCACACCCCCTTCCTTCAACATCTCAGCTTTCACACCATCCATACCAGATGCTTTTCCTACTCTCGTTTCATATAGTGCTCTCCTCACTTCCTCTATTGTAATCTCTCTCTCATTCTCATCTCCCATCACTGGCACCTCAACACCTGGAACAGCAATTATCTCTGCCTCTCTATCATCCTCAACATTCAGCAAATTTTCAAAATATTCCGCCCACCTTTTCCTTGCCTCCTCTCCTTTTAACAACCTTCCATTTCCATCTTTCACTGTCTCTTCAATTCTTGTGCCGGCCTTTCTTACTCTCTTCACTTCTTTCCAAAACTTCTTCTTATTCTCTTCATATGACTGACCCAGTCCCTGACCCCACCTAAGATCAGCTGCCCTCTTTGCCTCACGTACCTTGCGCTTTACTTCCACCTTTTTCTCTCTATATTTTTCATACTTCTCTATACTATTACTCTGCAGCCATTCTTCAAAAGCCCTCTTTTTCTCTTCCACTTTTACCTTCACTCCTTCATTCCACCATTCACTGCCCTTCCTCATGCTGCCTCCAACAACCTTCTTGCCACATACATCACTTGCAATCCCAACAAAATTTTCTTTTGCTAACTTCCTCTCCTCCTCTAAATTACCAGTTTCTCTTACTCTCACCTCGTCATATGCCATTTTCAACCTTTCCTGATATTTACTTTTTACCCCCGGTTTTATTAGCTCTTTAACCCTCACTAGCTCCCTTTTACATCCACCTACTCTATTCCCCCACTCTTTTGCTACAACTAATTTTCCTTCCACCAAAAAATGATCAGACATACCGTTAGCCATACCCCTAAACACGTGGCACGTCTTTCAATCTTCCAAACATTCTTTTAGTTATCAACACATAATCCATTAATGCCCTTTCTACTACTCTTCCATTTGCCACTCTTACCCATGTATACTTATTTTTATCTTTCTTTTTAAAAAAGCTAGCACTTATTACCATCTCTTGTTCAACACACATATCTACCAGTCTCTCACCATATATATATATATATATATATATATTTATTTCTATATATATATATATATATATATATATATAAAACAGCCGTTTCTACTTCACTGCTTAGCCATACCCCTAAACACGTGCACGTCTTTCAATCTTCCAAACATTCTTTTAGTTATCAACACATAATCCATTAATGCCCTTTCTACTACTCTTCCATTTGCCACTCTTACCCATGTATACTTATTTTTATCTTTCTTTTTAAAAAAGCTAGCACTTATTACCATCTCTTGTTCAACACACATATCTACCAGTCTCTCACCATATATATATATATATATATATATTTATTTATTTCTATATATATATATATATATATTATATATATAAAACAGCCGTTTCTACTTCACTGCAGATCAAAGGCCTCAGACACACCGTTATTCATGTCTGGGGTTTGGACAGCTTTCATCATCATGCTAGCTAACTGTGGATTGGTGATGGTGGGAGAATTTTGTCTGATAGCTCACAGGAAGTCAACCTAGTATTAGTGACCCACACAATTGAAAAACGAATATTTTTTTTTGGCAGATTTTGATCTAAAAACTTTCAGTACAAAACAAGATAGGCCTATTTCAATTTTTATCAGTAATAAAACATTAAGATGAAAATAGCAGATAAAATTATTGATTTTATTCAAATGTAAAAAGAGAAATTTTAAAGGTGTTTTCATTCATGAATTAGGTAAAAGATGAATAGGCTATTCTTCTGTTGCATATTTCACTAGATAAGTTTCTAAAAATACATTCAAGATTTAATTCGTTCACACTTGATTAAAGAAACCACTGATATTTATATATATTTTCTATGATAATTTACATTTTTTTCCAGTTAACTTTGATTAACATTTATTTCATATAACAAAATTTTAAAGTTCAAATGGTAGTTATACTCTAAATTAGGTAATCATTTTAGCACAAGTTTTAAATTACTCTATTGAAATACGTTTATTTTCTATATGATCAGTATATTGATACATTAAGCCTTTAGTTTACAATTACAATGTATAAAGTAACTATTTGATACAATAGTACACATAAAACATATTTTACATTTCTTCATATTATGGGGTAAATTAGATGGTTCTTACAATCATAGATTACACAAAGTAGTGAGTTTGAGCATTGTATACGAGTATATATTCTGGAAAGATTTTAACATCTTTGACTTAGCCAATACGCGAAAGAACTGAGCAATCACTATTAGAATCAATGTTTTGTCAACCCTTTAGTCAAGAGGGTTTTCAATAATATTAGGTGTATGAATTTAGATACTGCATAATGAGATATACCAAGCAACTTAATCCGCCTCTTTTAAAAATTCTGATTTCTCTTTCTATAACTATATATGTAATTTTTTTATCTTCCACATGATATAAGGATTTTTATTGAAATTTATGGAAAATAATTATAAACACAAAAAAATAATTTTAAAAACGTTAAATAGCCCAAATTTTTGAAAACATATCATTATGATGATAAAATATCTTTCCTTCTGATCAAACTCGTCAGGAATTTGCGTAATATTAACCGTTCACTGAGATTGGAGGAAGCCTTTCCTGCTCCATCAGAATTTAATAAGTAAAGAAACTGAAAGATAGAATACAAACACGAAGACTTTATTTTCGTTTGACTATAATGATGAATAATTTATGCAATTTTCTATAGATTTTACAGAAAATAAACTCGCAACACAGTTTTCTTTCGTTTCTGTCTTGGCTTTCGAGGGGGACTAAATAAAACCCAATTCTATATCATCCCTTTATCTAAGTCTATATGTCAATAAATGTTGCATTTTTAATCCTTCTTATTCTATAATGACCTTTGATCTATTTCTAATTATGTTTAAGGGGAAACAGGAAGATCTGCTCTTCTATTCTGTTGTAAGATTTCATAAAAACCGTTATATTTACGAAAACTATCTCAAATTTTTAATATTAGATTTAGAGGGAGAAAGAAAAGATAGCAAATTGTGAAAAACTATAGTAATTATAGATTATTTTCTTCCTCATTTACAGTGGCAATTCCGTTAGATTGAGAGAGAGAGAGAGAGAGAGAGAGAGAGAGAGAGAGAGAGAGAGAGAGAGAGAGAGAGAGAGAGAGAGAGAGAGAGAGAGAGCAAATGGTTCTGTTCTCTATTTTTGTTTTTTCTGTAGGTTTTGAATGATGCTTATATAAGTACCAACAGTATTCTTGTAGCTCCAGGTAAAAGCAAATCCAAAGGAAATCCTACGGTCTGGCATGAAAAACTAAATATATTCAAAAGAATTAAGTGGCATTCATTGGCTGTTGCAGTTAATACTTCTAGGTAATCACACCTATGAATAGGTACAGACGTGTTTGTAATTACAAGCTTAAATTAATGAGGTAAGTAAATTAACGAGTTACTTAATTAAACACAAATCAGTCAGTTTAAACATACAATGTTGAATAACCGTTTGGAACAGAAAGCAACACAGTGACCCCTTTTAATGATCATTGGTATTTTGCATAGCTAAAACGCACATACTAGAGCTCAAGAACACCTTTCGGGTAGAACATTCTTGCTAAAAATGCTTGGTAATAGATTTGCCTTTGTTCATTATAGGATACCACAAACATTACGTCCCAATACATCTCTTTGCCTTTCAAAGTAGGGACTTAATCATTCTCCAAAATGTCCATTGTACGAGATTTTTGGACAACTTAACCAGGTTATGAATAAATTTACAAAGTTTTAAATTTCATAATTCCATAAACCAATGGTGTCAGATCCAGTTCGAAGGACTACTAAAAAATAGAAGATAAAATTAATGTGTGGGAAATGATTCCAGGAAATCCTCCGTGGCCCGATTCCCGAATTCCTTATTGGAAGCTGTAGATTTGCAAGTGATCACACGACTTGGTCAGCGATCAAACATCAAAATGCTCTAGAAGGTACCTCCCGGTGCCCTCTGTGCATTCAAGTGGGAGCTAGCCTTTCACTTGAGAGATATATATGCCTGCCTTTTATTTTCCTTTGCGCTTGCCGACCCTTCAAGGTTTTTGTGCATGCATTGCTATGGTGACCTGATTTTCTACCCTGGTAGTTTATCTATCCTGGCAGCTTAGAAGTATTCTTACGTTCCTACGCAGAGTGTCCTAGCTCTATGAAACTCCTATGAGATCCTGACAACTGTCGCAGCGACTGACGGCGCCAAAAGGTGAAAGCTATCCTTTCACCTGAGAGTTTCTAGCAAGCCTGGATCATGGTGCCAAAGGTGAATGTTTTTCTTTCACCCGAGAGTTTGCTTGAAGCAAGCGATTTCTCTTACCTTTGTGAGTCTGGCTCGTGACGCAATTCAAGCTCTAAGGAAGTCTATATCTTGGCAACAAGGGGGAAACCTAGCCTTCCCACCTGAGAGGTATGTTTGAAACAAGCTTTCTCTCAACACCTCAAGACCTGGATAGCTTCTGATTTGGAGTCGTAACATGATTCGGGCTCACAGATAGCCAGGATATTGACATTGAAGGAGAAAAGCTTTGTGAGAGTATTTCTTGGAACAAACGTTCTTTCAGCACCTCTCGACTTTGGCTCACAGTGATCTTGCATTACAGTGCCAAAGGTGCAAATCTATCATCTTACCGGAGTGTTTGGCTCAAAACAAGCAATTTCTTATCCGCATGCAATCCAGTCTCACAACACAACTCAGGATCGCAGCTCAAGTCAGGCTCATGGCGAGCCTAGATGACACAGTAAGCTCCTTGAGCCACTAACTGTCTGACTAGGCCTCTAATGTGCATAAAGCAATTAAGAATCTAGAACAAGTCGTTATACTGCTTGTACAAGGATATCATTTGAGGCTTAGAATTCAAGGATGTTTTCTTAACAAGAAACCTTTGTTCTTGCGATAGGTAATTGTATGCCATCCTGCGTTCACATTTTACGAAAGTGTTTATGGAAACAATTTCCTTTGATAGCTCAAATCTCTGTCACAAGGCAAGAAATGAAGCTTTTGGAAGATTTGACATTTTTCTGCTAATTTTTTTCTCTCTCATAAGATTGCAATAATCACAGGCAAAACTTTTTGGACGACTTTTAAAGGCTCCAAATTGGATGACTTGACTTGGAGCTTCAAAAGTCAGTTGTTTGAAGAAATACAAAGGGATTTAGATATGTAATTTATATCTTTCGTGAATGCACGATCAACTTTATCCTAATAAAAGGCAAGAATTCAGACTTCCTTGTGTGAAACATTAGTCTTCCCAGAGTAAATAAAAACAAAACTTTCTAGTACAGCAGTAAAGCTGTTGCCTAGCATTATGCATAGCAGCAGATTGATCCCAAATGCCTTTGGATTTTTTCCCTTGCATTTAGTTTCTTGAAAAGCTTTATGCTAGAGGCTTTGTACAAGCTTGTGTTCATGTATTAATATTTTCTGTTACTCAGGAGATGATGATCGAACAAAAAACATGGGACCGTTTTCATTTGTGCAAGAAGTGTGAGAGGTGTCTGATAGGTACTAACGAAGAGGCGAGGCAAATGCATGTGACCTTTATTCAACAAGATAACGAGCCTTCATACAAACCATTGAGGGCAACAATGTAAAAAAAAAACTCAAACAATGTGAACCATGTTTTATATATCAGCAGTGCGGAAGAGAGCAAGAGACTGTTATGTATGCAACCAATATAAAAGAGATAAAAAAGCAATATCCTTATATTGTATGAGCATGTATGTAACACGTACGGTACATGGGTCCCCTCCTAAAAAAGAACATGCATATGAAATAGGGCACATGGATCTAGAGAAGCAAACTGTATGTGGGTCATCTTGCAGGAGATATGCAGGTTTTAGACAATCAAGATACCCTGTCTTCTTTACCATGAATGTTAATTAACAAAACCTGGGAGTGCAACGCATCATGAGGAAAGGGCCTGTGTAAGAGCACGTCAATGGTGGTTTGCTTACATCGGTGCACAAGACACTGTGTGTTGTGGTGTGTAAATCTGTGGGTATGTGTTGCTTTGCTAGGGGCTTGTAAGTATGGTTAGAGGGAGTAAATTTTCACACAAGTTGTAGGTGCTGGTGAATGTCAGAGGAGATTGCAGATGGAAAAAACTCAGAAGGGACGACCAATGGGTTTCCTTACACCATTATAGCTGCCAAAACATCCAGAGAGTCCTTAGGAGTCGTTCTCCATCCCAGGAGGACCCAGGGAAGCTGATTAAACCCATTGAAGTCTTTGCAGAAGTACATCAAAGCTGCTTTGAGAGTGCAATGAAAATTTTCAACCATTCTATTGGCTGCAGGGTTATAGGCCGGTGTCAGATGTAATATGATACTCAAGAGTTTCACTAATGATATTCACAATTGAGAGGTGAAAGTGGTACCCCTGTCAAAAGTAATACAGACAGACCTCGTAATTGTGGTGTCTTGCTTTGCGGTTTTGTTTTTTGCGGCCAGGGAGAAACAAAAATCTTTGCAATGAAAGAACCTAGGTGCCAGTCTTAGATATCATTGGTTTCCTCTGTCAATAGTAGAACACCACCATCATCTGTATGGGGGAAAGTAAAAAAGATAGTAGACAAATATACCTCCAACCCACCATCTGTGTTGAAGGTAAATGGTCAATATGTGACTGGAGCTACGGAGGTTAGTAATGATTTGGCTGAACATTTCTTCACTATATCATGCAACTGTATCATGCACTGTATCATTGCAACAGAAAAGGAGATATCTTACAATGTTCTTTTTAACCAAATAGAATTTGATTACGCAATTACATGCAGCTGAGTATTGATCCTCGGGGAGTACACTACATGTGTCAGGAGAACTCAGATGTACATCGGCTGAGTTTTCAGATCACTGATGCGTGGGGAGCCCCTAGCATTTGTCACTCCTCTTTGGAGGCTTGAGACTTATGTTGTGACTGTCCAGATTGATGAGTTTGATGTAAGGAAGGCTTGGTCTTCCTTCAGTCTTTCAGGCAGTCCTTCCATGGTGTTTTTGAGGGAGCTGGTAGCTAGGGCTATCTCTCTCCTGGTACTCCCCTGTGAATTTAACTTAGTCTCAAGTGTCCCTAGTGACGTCTGTTATGGTAGCCACTAACCAAGCAAGCAAGGTGGTGGAGGTTAGCTTTAAAGATTAAGAGATCTGGTTCCCTGTTCTTCGTGGTACTATGTGTTACTACCATTGAAAAGTTATTGGGTCCTTTGACTGTCAAGATACCTCCTTATCCATCATACCCTGGCAACAATGAGATAAATGAGCAATTCTTCTTTACTCACGCTGTTAACTAATGCCTTGGTTAGGTTAGAAGAGACTCTTTAGCTATGGTAAGCAGCTCATCTAGGAGAAAGACAATCCAAAATCAAACTATTGTTCTCTACTCTTGGATAGTGCCATAACCTCTGTATTGTGATCTTGGGTTAGTTCTCTTGCTTTAGGGTACACTCTGTCACACTATCCTACCTTTTCTCTTCCTCTTGGATTTTGAAATGGTGTGTTGGGCAAGTATAATAAAAGTATCATGGATGCCTAGTGGTTTATCAAGAGGTTGGGTTTTCCTTATGTGTCTCTTCATCTTCCGTACAAGTATTCATTTTCAAAACCATCCATACTCTCCTCCCTTCAATTGAGGTGCATATCAGGGAGGGTACTCAGCCTTGCATGGTGTATCGTCTCTACCCTTTTGATTAATTTTATCCGAAATTCTACCTTTAGTGTATGTATTGTATTAGCCACTTTATATATATATATATATATATATATATATATATATATATATATATATATATATATATATATATATATATATATATATATATATATATATATATATATTGTTGGTATTATTATTGTTAGATTTGTTTTTAGCATGATTAATCTTTGTTGCTTTTAATTCTTATCCTGTCGGAAGACATTGAGCAAACCCCGGGACCGTACTGGTCCTGTGTTTCGCCAGTGTTGTTTACTGTTTTGTAATATTCTTGGACTTCATGCCAATATTCAGCACATAGAGGCTGCCTCCAGACAGTATGATATACTTTTATGTTCAGAAATTTTGATTTCTGAAATAAGGCTCTCATCTCTACTCCTAATTACAGGTTTTAAATAACTAATAATTTTGAAACGGTGTCATCCCTAGGGAAAGGGAAATAGTAGTGTATGTTAGAACTGAGTACCCTGCTTCTCATAAGTCCTGCTATAAATGTAGATGTCATGAGATTCAGGTATTTAAAGTTTGTTCCAGGCATAACAACTTCTATTTGTGTTCGATGTATTGGAATCCATACATAGATGATTTTATCTTTGATTGCCTTTTTAGCAATATGGCTATGATACAACAAAATGATGGAAAGATCTCTTTTGTTTTTGTTGGTAGTTTTAGTGATCACTATAGGGAGTGTTTAATTGTGTGTATCCTACTGATTGCCATGGCTAAGGAGCTGTTGACTTTGCGTTTGAAACAGGCTGTAAGCAAAACATAAGTGAAGCTACTCGCAGGTGTGATAACTGCTTTCAGATAGTATACACTGATTCCCCTGACATTTTAGCAAGTAAGGTTTGTTCTCTAGTTTGGACATCTGATCTACCTTAATTTCATTACTAGTCCAGATTAGGCAGCCTATCCCCGATGTGTCATACTCTTGTAAGGTTTATATAAAATCTCAAGCAGACTGGAATGGCATTTTGAGTGATCTTTTGAATTTAAATTTGTCAAATTTGTACGAAAGCGCAGAGCCTGTTGTGACGGGCCGAGAGAGGAGTTGTGAAATCAAAGGCAGATTGGAAACGACTGAGTTATATTGTTGTGGAACACTCTCCTTATATACAAAACCCCAAGGCAACAGGACATGACAAGTTCACAAGACAGACAAAATCACAGAGGAAAAACCTAACTTGAATTTTCATGTTCGTTTTAGTGCGAGGGAAGAGCGAAGATACAACCATAATATATACAAAAGGAATTATGTACAATTGTGTGAAACACGGTTGGTACATGGCTCCCCCCCCCTAAAAATGACATACTGTACATGTTAAATAGGGCGCCCTGATCTAGAGAGGCGAACTGTAGGCGGGTCATCTGGCAGAAGATAAGCAGGTTTTAGACGATCAAGGGAGACCCAGTCTTCTTTGCCCCGAATGTTTAGGAGGAATGCTTTTGGACTGCGTCGGATCACAAGGTAAGGTCCCGTGTAAGGGGGCGTTAACGGTGGCTTGCTGGTGTCGTTGCGCAGGAAGACGTGCGTTGCAGAGTGCAAGTCCATTGGTATGTGATGCTTCGCTGGGGCTTGTAAGTCTGGCGGCACGGAGTAAATTTTCCCACGACGTGATGCCCGGGAGATTCGCTAATGACGTCCATAATTGAGAGGTGAAAGTGGTTCCCCTGTCAGAAGTAATATGCTCAGGGATACCGAATCTTGAAATCCATCCAGAGAGTAAGGCAGATGTACATGAGGCGGACGTTGCAGTTTCCATGGGAATGGCTTCAGGCCAACGAGTGGAGCGGTCGATGACGGTAAACAGGTAACGATGTCCTTGTGATTTGGGTAGGGGGCCTACAACGTCGACGTGAATGTGTGCGAAACGACGCTGAGGTTGAGGAAAGGTGCCCACTCCTGAATCCGTGTGTCGATGTACTTTGGAAGTTTGGCAAGAAGTACAGGCACGGACCCAATCCTTAGCATCCTTAGAAATGCCGTGCCAAATGAACTTTGCCTTCAGCAGCTGTGCAGTAGAACGGCACGAGGGATGTGAAAGGCCGTGGATGAAATCAAACACCTGTCGGCGCATGGGAGCAGGAATCCAAGGTCGCGGTCTACCAGTACTGACGTCACAGAGGAGGGTGGTGTTGGAGTTTTCGAGGGGAAAATCCTCCCAACAGAGGGACGTGCAGGATGTCCTACAAGCTTGATACTCTGGATCCTGTCGTTGGGCTTCAGCCAGGGCGTTGTAATCCAATCCCAGTTGGACGGCAGCCAACGTGTTTCTTGACAGGGCATCGGCAATGGGATTCATTTTCCCAGGGACGTATTGGAGGGTGCAATTGTATTCAGCCATGGCGGAGAGATGTCGGCGTTGACGGGCGGACCAGGCGTCAGACTGTCGAGTGAAGGCGTGCACCAGAGGCATGTGGTCTGTGCGAATGACGAAGGGTGTACCTTCTAAGAAATGGCGAAAGTAACGGACAGCCAGGTGCACCGCCAGCAATTCTCGATCGAAGGTAGAATAACCCGATTCTGCCTTGGACAGTTTTCTGCTGAAGAAGGCCAATGGGCGGGGCGAGCCTTTGACCACCTGCTCGAGTACTGCACCAATAGCGATGTCGCTAGCATCGGTGGAGAGAAGGAGAGGGGTGTATGGGATAGGAAAAGTGAGAGCCGCAGCAGTTGATAGGGCCTTCTTTGCATTGCAGAAGGCCGCTTCTTGAAGGGGACCCCACTTCAAGTCCTTTGGCTTGCCCTTGAGGGAGGCGTAGAGGGGAGCAAGAGTGGCGGCAATGGCCGGCAGAAAGCGGTGATAATAGTTGATCATGCCCAAGAATTCCTGCAGAGCTTTGACGGTCGAGGGCGTGGGGAAATTCTGAACGGCTGCTACCTTCTCAGGGAGGGGATGGACTCCTTCAGGAGTGATACGGTGCCCTAAGAACGACACTTCGTTGGCGCCAAAGGTACACTTGTCGTACCGGACTACAAGGCCGTTTTGTTGCAGGCGGTCGAGCACGATGCGTAGGTGACGGAGTTGTTCCTCTTTTGAGGAGGAGAACACAAGTATGTCGTCCACATAACATACACAGAAAGGGAGGTCCCCTAAGATGCCATCCATGAGACGTTGAAACGTTGCCCCAGCATTACGAAGGCCAAAACAGGAGTAATTCCGGGTACGACGTGAGGAGGTGGGCGTAGGCATCCGTGGGTGCGCTGATGTGGAGAGCGAGGTTAGAGGGGGCGGGTTGAAGAGGTGTCGACAAGTACGAGTCCGCGTTGACCAATCGTCGGTGGGCGACATCGACCAGAAGGTGGAAATGAGAGAGGAAATCCGCACCGAGGATTGGCATTGTGACGTCAGCAACGAGAAACTTCCAATTGAATTTACCGTTTCCGAACGATAATGTGAGGCTCTCGTAACCGTAGGTGGGTATCGCAGATCCGTTGGCAGCTACCAAGCGGATGTCGGCAGATGTAGACAGACTACGTTGTGCCTTGAAGAGATTCCTTGGCAAAAGAGAACGACAAGCACCCGTGTCTACCAAAAATCGCACGCCCGTTCCTGCATCCTGTAAAAAGAAAAGATTAGAAACATGGGAGGCCACCGCCACAAGCGATGGCCTACTTACACGTTTTTTGGCCACTGACAATCTTTGGCACATTTCTTCGCGGTTGCCCCGAATCTGAAGTGGTAGTAGCAAAACTGCGGTGGATGGGAGGTAGTAAGTGGCTGTAGAAGTCGTTTGTTGGGGCGCGAGCGATTGGTGGGTGGTGGGCAGCTTTGCCGCCGCTTCGGCACGTCACGGGGTAGGCGTGTATGTCCTACGGCATTCATGTCAGCTTCGGTTGACGTTGAATAGGCATCCTCGTTGTCAGGGGTGGAGGCGTTGATGGAGGTCTTGAAGTGGCTGTCCATAAGGGCGTCGGCTTTGGTCATCAAGTCCTTTATGGGTAAACTATCGACATCGGGTATGGCAGCGCGCACAGGTTCTGGTAAATGGCGTATCCAAAGGGCACGGAGTAGGTTCACCTCACGAGGAGAGCCGTCTGCGGCAGGTTGAAGGCGAGCGATACTGGTCATTTCCCTGCGGGCAAGCGAAGCCCTTTGGTCCCCCAACGGTTGTTGCGAGAGCTGAAAAAGCTTTGCTATACAGGCGGCTGGCGACCGCGAGTACTGTTGCAGAAGGTATGATTTGAGGTCGTCATACGCTATTGGGGTGTCTCCTTGTTCACAAAGCCAGTCGGATATTTCTGGGAAGGTGTCCTCGGATATCGCCGCGAGAACATAATCCGCTTTGGTGGTTGAGCGAGTCACGCCCCTGATACGAAACTGGACTTCTGCGCGCTGAAACCAAACAAACGCCTCTCCGCTGGCAAACGATGAAAGTTTGAATGGAGCGGCCGTAGCGCCAACTGCCGTGGAGTCCGTCATAGTACCAACGATGGAGGGGCGAGGGGGTGGGGGTGGAAGGCGGTGGAAGCGAGTCGACTTCCGGGGTCACCAATATGACGGGCCGAGAGAGGAGTTGTGAAATCAAAGGCAGATTGGAAATGACTGAGTTATATTGTTGTGGAACACTCTCCTTATATACAAAACCCCAAGGCAACAGGACATGACAAGTTCACAAGACAGACAAAATCACAGAGGAAAAACCAGACTTGAATTTTCATGTTCGTTTTAGTGCGAGGGAAGAGCGAAGATACAACCATAATATATACAAAAGGAATTATGTACAATTGTGTGAAACACGGTTGGTACACTGTTGTTCTTTTGAATGAGAATCTGGTCAGCATGATTAATAAGTGTTTTCCCTATTAAGTGCTAAAGTACCGAGTGAAAGTTAAACCCTGGTTTAGTGATGATTATAGACATGCTTATTTGGAGAAGTAGGAAGCCTATCGTCTTTGTAAAGGTAACAGATCAGATTTGATATGGAATAACTATAAATTAAGAGCTTTTACTCAGAGACGTTATGCTTCAAATGAAAAGTGATACAATTTAACCATGAAAGTAATGCTTTCTGGTAAAAATCCAGAACCTAAGTAGTGAACTACCCTTAAATATGCATTTTTTGGTATAAATATATATAAGGGGACAGCTGTCACTCACTGTCCAAAGGAAAGGTTGATGCTTTCGGCTGATATGCTTGGCAATAAGATGAGTAATGAGAAACTTTATCTTTTTCATTGGCCATTCCAGCTTGCACTGAAGTCATACTCCAAATTACAGGACTTAGCTCTGCTGAAGTAACAAAACGATAATAATTCTAAGATATTTGTTTTAGGAAATGGGTTTAGAGGCGAATAACTTTGTACTCTATACCCAAAGTAATTGATGGTCTCACAGAAGGTGCTTTGCATTACAAAATGTGCAAAGGGGTGGGAAGTGATTTTTAGATGCTTAAGTGTATAACAAGAATAAATAAAGAAGAGAATAGAATAAAGAGTCTGTTATGCACATTTAGGAAAATGACAGTTTAGAAATTTGCCCTTTTATTTTAGAAAACTCCAACATATTCTCCTTTCCCTTTTCCAATTCTAGTTGTTCTCTATTATTTCAGACTGTTCATCCCAAAGGAAATAATCATCCAACTCTTGTGGGGATTGTGTAAACTACAGGAACTATCTGCAAGAGAAACTGGACTGGGATAAAGGAAGAAGGGTCCTTGTTCGTATATCACTCGCAAAAGTATACCAAGTAGAAGGTTTAATGTTACGTTCAACTATCGTACACGATGTAGATTATGCGAAATGTACCAATACACTTTACAATATAATAAGCAAAACATTAATGGCAATATGAAAATAATAGCCAGCAAAGAGAATAAAAAACTATATTTAGGATTTATCATATTGTAAATTTTCACAGCATTACACAAAAATCCATTGAATGCTCACTGCACACCAAAATTAATGGATAAATATAGAAAGTTGTTACCAAGTAGGTTGAGTTGACTTTCCAAACTTTTATAAAGCAAGCGACAGAGGGCATGGAGTAGTTTCAGGTATAAAATGTTGACAAAAAGAAATAGTGCTTCTGCTTCTAATGATGAATGTTGATTCAATCTTCTTTGTCTTCTTCAAAATACTTTATCGTTGTGGGTAGTCACTAAAGTCCAGAGTCACAGAGGGTGTAGCTGAAGATTGTCTCCAAACACAAGCAGTGTTCAGTCAGGTTTCTCTCGTTTCTGCCTCCCCCTGTCCTATTATATTGGGAAAAATACTCTAAAGAATTCTGAAGCATTAAGACAAACATTACACAATAGCCAGGTGCCAGGAACCCACTCTACAATCATCCTGTTAACCTCACATTCGTCAGACGACTGGCGCCAAAGTAGAGTAGTTATGAGAGGTATCTAAAACTCCCAATCCACACCAACATCAGGCCCAAATAGCCAGTCACAATGGATATCTATACTATGCAAGGGAACACTAAGATGGGCATCAACCCCATGAAAGGGAGCATACTTTTCCATGAACAAATGCTCATTCACAGGGACAACTTCCCTCTAAACGAGTGACTGGGCACAACCAGTATCAGGCATGATACAAACAATGTGTAGTGAACCATCATCAACAGCAACAAACCCATTAGCAGTGTATGACTTGTAAACCTTATCAACAGGTCTGGAACAAACACGGGATTAACCGGCTTGCTGTCAAAAAACATGGTCATTTATAGTGTTAACATCTACTGGTAGCACACCATAACGAGACTTTGGTAGAGTTACAAGAGCCACACTTTTATCTTCTTTCCTTTTCAACTTAAAACATTCAGACACTGAGTGACCTGGTTTCTTACAGTAATTACATACTACAGAACTGCTAGTAATAGAATTGGCATTTAAACTACTGCATTGAGACTTGACATGTGAATAAGAATTAGACCTTTGATCTACATCATCAGTACCTGTATGCTTATCTGTATCCCTATAGTCTTTTGATCAGACGTAACTGAAATATTGCACCGACAACAACTCTCCTCTGTCTTGGCGATCCGCTCTAAGTCAAATTCTCATTACGGTCGCCGTAGAGTTTTGCCACCATGTCAGTCTGTCACATTGGAGACTGGGCATGGAGCTTGTATCCCGAAGCCGACAGACACTGCAGAGACCTTTACAACGATCCAGATTATGATTGTGATTGCAGTACGTCGTACCAGAAGCGACGAATTCACCTATTCAAGACTGTTAGCCTTTGCACCACAGATGTCGAAGACAAAACCCTGATTACTCACCATGTCAGGTGCAGCAACAAGGGGTGCAAAATCGCCACTATTAAGGTTCTTAAGCATTATAATACCTTAAAACCAGCTACCAGGGAAGCGACTACACCCCCTCCCAAATGAAGGAAGAGCCCTGAACGCCCTCCACCAGCGCCAGTACCAGCACCACCATCGCCATTGATGACACTAAGGACTGAGAGCACAGACTCGTCGTTGTCTGTCCCTACAACTCCTCAGCAGTCAGTTGCAGCAGCAATCACCCCTCTAACCTTGGTGCCTGAATCCTCCAATGCCATGGAGACTGAACCAGTTGCACCTCAGGGGAACCATTCCATGGACTGCAATTGTACGGACTGCCTTACAGAACTCCTTCAAGAAGCTTCTTCTATTACGGCAAGCATCCCAGCTTCACAGCCCAAAAAAACCTCTGGCGAAGTTTCATCTTTCATACACGGACAGCTCAATTTCTTATGCCTCAGTTGCTGCTATGGCTGCAAAGCCTGGCATGCAGCTCACTGCCAGACCCAACAGGAAAGGTGATTTGATAATCATCCCCAAAGACCTTTAGACAGCCAGATCCCTCCAGGAGGAGCCATCTTTAACACTGCTGGACATTGCATTCATCCGTAGGAAAGCAATGATCAATAGGTATCCTACAACAATGCCTACCTCCATAGCCATATCATGCAGCAATATCGACTGTGCGGTACGCTGTATGAGTTTAGACGACGTCCCTGTAAGAAGACTCATAGCCACCTTTATCGGTCCAGTGCCCTCCTCACTGGATCTTAGAGTCTGGGGGACATTCCCCATCCAAGAATATACACCAGAGCCTATTAGATGCCACAGGTGCCAGCGTTTCGGCCATCATAAGGAGAAATGCAAAGGCCCCATCATCTGCGCTGTATGCAGCCAGCACCACTGCACAGAAGTATGCATAAAAGACAACAAAGAAGGCAAGCAGACAAAACCCAAGGGCCCCAACTGCTCCAGGCCTCACCATGCTTGGAATAGGCACTGCCCGGAGCGACTGAAGATGATAGCAGCTATGAAGAATAGCTGTAATGAAGTCTATTCTAAAACAGCAGAAACCACCTACAATCCAGCCACCTAAAGATCAGCGACCTCCTCGCCAGAGGAGACAGAGACATTCACCCACTGCAACTGTTCCTGTAAGAGCCGCCCAGCCGCAACCTGCACCACTCCCTCAACCCACATCCTCCGACCCACCTTAATCCCTGACTCAACAAGTTGAGTCTATGTTCTTGGAAGACCTCATCCCCATTGCCTTTAAAATCCTCACCCGAATCCTGTCCCTAAGCAGAACTCCCACCTTTATGCAGTTATTGCAACAATTTCAGCTCCCAACCACTGAGCAGGGATAAGCTTATTTGCTTAAACCTTCTCCTTTTCTCTCTGACTAAAACTTCTCTCCTCTCCCAGTCTCTCCTACTTACTGGGACTTGCTGCTATCATCACTTTTTCTCTAACTTAAACTTTTCATTTTGTGGACCTAAAAAGGAGTCTACTTTTTCGGGTTACTTCTCTCCCTTTCATTCTAATTTCAAATCCCTCCCTAAGTAATTCATTCTCCACCTTTTTATGTTCCAGCTATTTAATATTGCAGTCTCGGCCTCCTTTGGGAGACCATCTCTTTCCAGATTAACATGCTCTTACGGGCTGTGTCCAACGACAAGAGCCCGTGTCATGCTACAGGCATGGCAATCTACAACCAACCATCTTTTGATCTATTAAACCTTTTATCATTAGACCTAGACTCTTTTTGGGCCAGTACATAACCACCAGTATATACAGCTGTTTCGTAAAGGGTAGATAACTTTCTTTCATTTGAGTAAACCTTAATGTTCTCACTAACACGATTCTGAAACTGTTCAATTAAAACAGTTTCTATCAATCTATTAAAATCATACCTGCATTTTGCTGCTTACACCATTTATCAAACCAATCTAATTGTTCCTTACTAAATTCTACATATGTCTGCTTATCTTATTTTATCCAAGTCCTAAACTTCATCCTATAAGTTTTGTTTAAAAATTTGAAGAATTGTGAGAAAAAAAATTAGGATTTCATAATTACGCTATGTATTATATGAGTTACTTAGGAATAAAAGCATAATTTTTTTGCGTTTCACTAAACAAAATTTCTTAAAACATATACTCCCAAAATTCTGCTGACCACTTATTGGCTGTAATACACTTGCGTGTCTTAGCTTTTGTCTCAAAACATACTAAATATTCATCTAAATAATTTTCATATAAAGGAAGTACAACTCGATCCTCATTAAAAATGACTTGCCTAGATTTATCAGGAGCACTAAAACTAGTCTGCTTACGTTTTTCAACTTTTAACTCTTTTGGAACATTAGGCTCATGAAGCTTTATCTGAGCTTCCCTATCTTTGGCTCTCTCCTCACTTGTAATTGTTCACGTTTTAATTCTGCTTCTAATTTCTCACGTTCTAAATCTGCTTCTTTTCTCTCGCGCTCAGCCTGAGCTTCTAATTCTTTTTCTCTTAAACGAGGTTATATTCTAAGCCTTTCAAGTTCCACAGGAGGTAAATCAGAACACACTGATTCTCTACATCGTATATAGAATATCCTGAGGTAACACATCGTCTTAACCTAAGGTTTAACTACAACATGTTTAATAATATCCTCTTTCTTCACTGATTTTATAACATTAAGCTCAAGATGTTTGCCTAAACTCACTAAGCTATATTTCTTGAGATCGCTTAACTTCTCAAAAACTCGATTGTATTAAACTCTAACATGTTTGCTGGCTATTTTATACAAGTAACAAATACGTTTACTTAACGAACGATGTTTGAATTAAAAACAGAATAACAATTCAGATTCTAGCCACACCCCAAATTCTGTTACATTCATCTATTACACAAGAGGTAGCGTATGCAAAATCTACTCATAAAGGGTTTTAAACAATAAAAAAAAACCAACTGAAATATGAAAATAATATCCAACAAACAGAAAATAAAACTGTATTCAAGATTTAACATAAATATTTACGGCATTACTCAAAAATTTACCGAATACTCACAGCACACCGAAACTAACCTATACCTACTTTAACACTCTCTCGAGTAATTAACAAATTTCCTTTTCGTGGATCTAAAGAAGATTCTCCCTACTGGGGCCTTTTCTCCGTTGTCATGCTGGTAAACCTTTCCCTTTTCATCCCTGTTGTTTTACTTAGTGGTAGTAAGAGGGACCAGTCCCTCATTCAGTTATACGGGAATTGACTCGGAATCTGCTATGCAAATTCCAGCCCGTGGGATGCTTGATACGTTACCATTACCCCCAATGGGGGAACCAAATTCCAGGCTGC
>NC_090749.1:9428774-9431791 GCF_036898095.1 Palaemon carinicauda
TGTGTTCTTTGCTCTCAAGCTGGCTGCAGAGCTCGGCTTGCAGCTTGATTGGGACGGTGTCCAGCACAAGATATTGTGCAGATGTAATGATTGCAATCTGTACCACAACATCATACATCGACTTGTCACTAGAAGGAATAAGGAGCCTCCTTTGCACAAGATAGCCCTACCACTGGAGCTCATCAACATTGAGATCCTACAATTCCATACCCCAGGAGTTCTCCAAAAGATACTGAAGACCCTGGGAAGGCCACCTAGATGGTTCAGTTTTAAATCGAATCCGGATATTGACCACATGAAGGCTACACGTAATAGCTTTTATCAAGAACGTGGTCTTCCTGTTCTTGACCCCTCTCCTCAACCAGTGAGGATGCCTCATGCCAAGAAGAAAAAGAGTGGAACAACAGTGAAACCACGTACTGCCACCTCCACTGCCACACTACCTACTAGCACTCTAAAACCAGAAGAAGAAACGTCAGCCATGGACCTGGATCCTTCCAAAGACACTCGCCCTCCTACTCTGGCTGAGGCACATCAGCCAGACTGCAATTGCACATCCTGCCTAACACAGCTACTTGCTAAAGTCACTGCCAAGCTCACCCCAACTGTTGGGCCTACGCCAGAACTTGCTAAAGCCGCTGCCACACTCACTCCAACTGGCCTGCTCCAGAACCCCGGCCTACCTTTATGGATCCAGAGCACCTGCCAAAATTCAAGTTACCAGACATGGAAGGTGTACTTTCCAATGCAGCAGTTGCTGGCATTGCAACCTCGAACCCAGCAATAAAGATCTCTGCAAGAGCCTTTCTAAAAGGTGATATGATCATTAAACCTAAGGATCAGGATAGTGCCAGCCTTTTTCACAGGGAAACCTCCCTGGCCTATCTTGATTCTGCCAGGAAATTGAGGAAAGCAGTTGTCTCCAACTATTCTGTCAATATGCCACTGTCCTTCATAACTGACTGCAATAATGTTGCTCATGCTGAACGCCATTTAGGCAGCCATAAACAGCCTATCAGGAAAATCGCATTTACCTTCATTGGGCCAATCCCACCTGCACTGGACCTCACACTATGGGGAATTTTCCCTATAGAGGACTTTGACATCGACTTGCTTCAACTGCCAACAAGGAAAACTGTGTAAGCTCAACGGTCTGTGGAGTCTGCAATCGCCAGCATCCCACCCAAGAATGCATTGACACCCACAAGAACGAGTTAGAGAGCCATTCGAAGTGTCCCAATTGTGGTGGATCTCTCCACGCCTGGAACAGGAGGTTTCCAGAGCAATTTAGAAGACTCACAGCATTACAGACCGTCCCACCTACCACTGCAGCAGCTGCCCCGCCACAGCCACCCAAGCCCCAAAGAGCTCCACGTTACAGGCATCCATGTAAGACTTCCACTGAGCCTGACCCAGTCACCCCCACTCCTGTCACTAGGGTCATGCTTTTGGGGCTGAGCGACTGTACCTCCATGCCTACATTTATGCTCTCTGGGCTGAGCCACCCAAGCCCCAAAGAGCTCCACGTTACAGGCATCCATGTAAGACTTCCACTGAGCCTGACCCAGTCACCCCCACTCCTGTCACTAGGGTCATGCTTTTGGGGCTGAGCGACTGTACCTCCATGCCTACATTTATGCTCTCTGGGCTGAGCGACTGTACGTCATTACTGAGGGCTTGTCTTGGTTGTGTATGCTTATGCGTTTAGTAACTTTGAAAAGCAAGATTGCTCTGGTCGGAGCAATACACTTGAGCAGATTGTCGTGAGCTGAGATCTGGCAAGACCTTGACCACATTGGTTGGGTCTTCCACCTTGAGGTCTATGACTGACTGTCTAAGAGCCCCATCCAGGAATAATGTCAGGGCAATTTATGCACGCACGCAAGCACCTGTCCTTTTATATTAGGAACAATACTCTAGAATTCTGGATCGTTCAAGACTAACATTAATTTATAGCTATGCTCTAGGATCCTACTGTCGAATCATCATGTTGAACTCACGTTCGTCAGACGGCCGGCGCCAAAGTACAGTTGTTATGAGAAGTGTCTAGAACTCCTCTTCCAGAACACAATGATATTTGGAGTTACAAATATATTAACATATATTTATTTATTTTTTATTTTTACATCAACATATAGGAAATAAAACAAATTATTTCATTTCCATCAGCATACCTGAAAAATAAGCAATTTTCACAAGTTTTTTAATACAATGTATATAAATTTAACGTAACATATAACACTTAAACTATTCAATTAAAACAATTTCTCTTAATCTATCAAAATCATCCCTACACTCTGCTGCTTTATACCATTTATCAAAGCAATCTGATTGTTCTCTACTAAATTCTACTTATGCCTGCATACCTTGATTTGTCCAACTCCTAAACTTCATCTTTTAAGCTTGGGTGTTAATTCATAGATTTGTAGAAAAAAAATAAAAAATTTTCAAGATTTCATAAACTTTTTGTGCCCTACCACACAAAACCCTTGATAACATACAAGCCAAACTTTCTGCTGGCCCCTTATATTTCATAGCTTTTGTCTCAAAACAGACGAAATATTCATCTAAATACTTTTCATTAAACGGAGGTACAACTTGATCATTGAAAAGGACTTACCTAGATTCGTCAGGATCACTAGAACTAGTCTGCAATAATCAACAGTAAGTTTGACAAAATATTAGGAATATATATATATATATATATATATATATATATATATATATATATATATATATATATATATATATATATATATATATATATATATATATATATATATATACATATATATATGTATATATATATATATATATATATATATATATATATATATATATATATATATATATATATATAAATATATATATATATATGTTTATATATATATATATATATATATATATATATATATATATATATATATATATATATATATATATATATATATATATATATATATATATATATATATATATATATATATACACAATGTTGAGCAATGTTACCAACGTTA
>NC_090749.1:9431814-9459314 GCF_036898095.1 Palaemon carinicauda
CAAAAATTACAATCAGACACAATGGTGTCTGTTCTATGCAGATGACAGAGTCTTGTTAACCAAGAACAGGGAAGAACTGAATATGAACATATAACCCTATCAATATAAACATATAATTAAATACATATTCGTATATGTTTTACATATCAATGAATATATATATATATATATATATATATATATATATATATATATATATATATATATATATATATATGTATATATATATATAAATATGTGTGTGTGCGTGTGTGTGTGTATATATATATATATATATATATATATATATATATATATATATATATATATGTGTGTGTGTGCGTGTGTGCGTGTGTGTATAAATATATATATATATATATATATATATATATATATATATATATATATATATATATATATCTATATATATATATCTATATATATATATAGCCTATATATATATATATATATATATATATATATATATATATGTATATAAACACAAATAAGTAGCAGTAAAGCATGTAAACATATTCATATGCAATAATTGCACATGCATGTGAATGGAGTCTTAGATGCAAAAGATTAACTCCACACAGACAGTTATTACCTGATGTACATAATCCTTAAGTAATATACCAAGTACCATCTACTTCAGTCTTGTCTATAATAAGTAATATTATATATATATATATATATATATATATATATATATATATATATATATATATATATATATATATATATATATATATATATATATATATATATATATATATATATATATATATATATATATATATATATAAAGCAAGTAGATATTTTTGCATACAAATGCGTCAAATTTGGACATTTTTTTTTTTTATTTTCCTCTATGATGTTATTTGTCTGAATAAATTTCTTTATAAATTTCCTCTTAACTGTGATTTCCATCTCTAGCGTGAAAAAACTGTGCATTGTAATCTTGAGTATATCTGACATATCGAAAAGAGAATTGAACAACATGAGATAAGTATCAGTTGGTGTATGCGAATTAATGTAGCTGCCAGAAATGACCTGATGAGAATAGATGGGTCAGAGTTCTAGCGGTGATGCTGCCAGCCTTCCCAAAGTAAAGGTTCAGCTCCATGGTTATTCCATGAAATTCTAACGATCCTTCTTTCGTCTAAGAAACCAATTCCGTTCTAGATAATTAGCTAAATGTTATTGATTGCAGCAAAGGTGGAATAAAGCTTGGGTCCTGCAACCTCATCCCAAAAGGTTTACCAGAAATTAGAAGGAGAAAATACTTTGTGAGAAACAGATGTGGAAGGAAGGGACAGGGACGCATTCAACATGCCACCTTGAAAACGATTATTTGATTGATTGATTTGGATTTTTCTGGTATCCTGACATCGAAGGTCATTGACGCCAGAAATTCAATTTAAAAGCATAAAGGCGAAGATCTCCTTATAAAATTTAAATAGCTTCCAGAAGACCTGCTTCTGAAATAAATCTAAAAATTCCGCATATCAGAAAATTTGTAAGATTCTCATTTACCAAATTTACAGGTTTTTAGTTCCTGGTACATCAAAGTTCAGTTTCCGTTTGAAGTTTTCAATAATCTTGTGATGAAGTTTACATTTTGTTGCCTCTTTTCAGACACTTCCTTCTTGTACGTTCCTCACCTTTCTTTGCATAAACACTTTTAGAAACATCATTTAAAGTCTCTTAAAGTTAAGGAAAGAAAATTTACTTGGAGGAAATTTGTAGGAGGAATACTTAACCCTGGATAGGTACGCTCCTCGGACACCCCTTTAAGGGTATACTCGGACGCGAACGACCCCGACGAAAAAAAAAATTCTTGAAAAATCAGTTTTTGCAGTAACCTCCTTTTTTCTTTTGCCAAAAAAAACTTCAATGAATGCTTAAAACAACTGTAAAGATAAATACTACTCATCTGCAGAAAAACTATATATTATAAATATATTAAAAAATTAACCCTGGATAGGTACGCTCCTCGGACACCCCTTTAAGGGTATACTCGGACGCGAACGACCCCGACGCCAAAAAAAATTCTTGAAAAATCAGTTTTTGCAGTAACCTCCTTTTTTCTTTTGCCAAAAAAAACTTCAATGAATGCTTAAAACAACTGTAAAGATAAATACTACTCATCTGCAGAAAAACTATTTATTATAAATATTTTAAAAAATTAAGTAGAAAAAAAAAAGACCTGACATAAAAATTCATAAAAAAAAAGTTTATAAATATATACACAATTCCTTTTAGGAATTGATTCTTGAATGTTTAGGACACATCTTGATGTATTTTGGATGAAGTCAGACCCATGGAGGTGAAGATCTGAAATGAGAAAAAAAGGGTAACTTTTTGTGGCCGAAAACATTTGTCCAAATTTCATGAATTTTTTTGGGTACCCAAATGAAATAGGAAGTGGCTAATTTTTTTAGGGAATAAACATATGTTATCCTAAAATAGAAATATGTAAAAAAATCTTCATTATTTTGTAAATTTCATTTATATCAGGGGCCATATCTAAAGGTAATTTTTTGAGTACTTAGAAATTTCGTAAAAAAATACATATATTTAATATATAATATGATATTTATGCAGGTAAAAATATACCAAAATATCACAAATTCTATAGGGAACAAGAATATATATAGATAGGGCAGCTTACGCTTCGGATATGTCCACAAAATGGCCGCCAACCACACTGACTCAGACTCCCTAATCTGCCACTTGAAATGTAGGAAGGGTATGTCAATTTCAAGGTGTTATTTACTAATCTAATTATTATTGGATATGCATAAAAATTGTATGGTGGGTTGCTGGATAATTGCCGATTATTTTACGACTATAAAATTAAAATTCTGACCCAAAAAATTTTTTTTGAAGGGAAATAAAATAAAAAAAAAATGTAAAACAATATAATATTTTAGCTAAAAAAAATTGATGATATTCAATCAAAAAAAAAAGTAAACAAAATTTTCTGACAAATAAACATCTAGAGGAATCATTACTCTGTGATAGTTCCTTAGTACGTAGTAATTTCGAAAGTATTGGGAAAAAACGAAAAAATGGCAATCACCTGAAAATCGAACACATACCTATATATACGCCATATCTGGCTAAAAAAAAGATAGGCATGGGTAGCCAGATCATCTAGAAACACTTTCCAACACTATAAAAATATAAGTTTTGCGACACTACTTGCCAATTCCTTACGGTAACATGACTAAGCAAAAAAATGCAAAACAAATAAAAAGGGGCACTCGCGGAAAAATGGCTAACATTCTAATATACGGCATTTCAGAAAAAAAAATTCAGCCACGTGCTAGGCAAACCATCAAGGCACATTTTCCGACAAATAAACATCTAAATGAATAATTACTCTGTGATAGTTCCTTAGTACGTAGTAATTTTGAAAGAAATGGGAAAAAACGAAAAAATGGCAATCACAGGAAAATCGAACATATACCTATATATACGCCATATCTGGCTAAAAAAAGAAGATAGGCATGGGTAGCCAGATCATCTAGAAACACTTTCCAACACTATAAAATTATAAGTTTTGCGACACTACTTGCCAATTCCTTACGGTAACATGACTAAGCAAAAAAATGCAAAACAAATAAGAAGGGGCACTCGTGGAAAAATGGCCATTCTAATATACGGCATTTCAGAAGAAAAAAAATTTCAGCCACGTGCTAGGCAAACCATCAAGGCACATTTTCCGACAAATAAACATATAAATGAAATATTACTCTGTGATAGTTCCTTAGTACGTAGTAATTTTGAAAGAAATGGGAAAAAACGAAAAAATGGCAATCACAGGAAAATCGAACACATACTTATATATACGCCATATCTGGCTAAAAAAAAAATAGGCATGGGTAGCCAGATCATCTAGAAACACTTTCCAACACTATAAAAATATAAGTTTTGCGACACTACTTGCCAATTCCTTACGGTAACATGACTAAGCAAAAAAATGCAAAACAAATAAAAAGGGTCACTCGCGGAAAAATGCCCAACATTCTAATATACGGCATCTCAGATAAAAAAAAAGACATGCACGTGTTAGCCCAACCATCAAGGTACACTTTCTAACACATAAACATGAAAAAAAAATCAATAATATACCGCAATCCCTTACTACGTAGTAAATTTTTACAAATATTGAAAAAAAACAGAAATTGGCAACCGCAGTTAAATACCCAATATACCAATAACTACGTCGTATCTGACTAAAAGAAAATCACGCATGGGTAGCCAGATCATCTAGACACACCTTCCAACACTAAAAAAGCAAAAGTTTTACGACACTATTTCGCAATATCTTACGGAAAAATGACTTGGCAAAAAAATGAAAAAAAAGGAAAAAGGGACACTCGCGGTAAAATGCCCAACATTCTGATATACGGCATCTCAGATAAAAAAAAAGACATGCACGTGTTAGCCCAACCATCAAGGCACACTTTCTAACACATAAACATGAAAAAAAAATGAATAATATACGGCAATTCCTTACTACGTAGTAATTTTTACAAATATTGAAAAAAAACAGAAATTGGTAACCGCAGTTAAATACCCAATATACCAATAACTACGTCGTATCTGACAAAAACAAAGTCATGCATGGGTAGCCAGATCATCTAGACACACTTTCCAACACTAAACAAGCAAAAGTTTTACGACCCTATTTGGCAATATCTTACGGAAAAATGACTTGGCAAAAAAATGAAAAAAAATGAAAAAGGGGCACACGCGGTAAAATGGTCCTCGTGGTGATGAACGACATTTTAACTAAAAAAAAAATCATGCACATGGTAGCCAAACAATCCACCAAGACTTTCCACAACTGATAACCTATACAAGTTGCACCATTCTACGACAATTTCATAATACGTAATAACTTTGATAATTATGCAAACTACCTTAGAAGGGTAAACTCGGTCGCGAACGACCCCGACGCGTCTCAGAAATCGGGGAAGGAGTACAGCTACAGCAATGCACATCTGGACACTACTAGAGCGTGTAGGGGAGACACCTCCTGCAGGTCGATCACCCACAAATTCAGTCACGGGGGTGAGTCACGTGAGAAAAACCTGTTTTATTTTTACGCTCGGGGTCGCAAACGACCCATCGTACCTATCCAGGGTTAAGTAGAAAAAAAAGACCTGACATAAAAATTCATAAAAAAAAAGTTTATACATATATACACAAATCCTTTTAGGAATTGATTCTTGAATGTTTAGGACACATCTTGATGTATTTTGGATGAAGTCAGACCCATGGAGGTGAAGATCTGAAATGAGAAAAAAAGGGTAACTTTTTTTGGCCAAAAAAATTTGTCCAAATTTCATGAATTTTATTGGGTACCCAAATGAAATAGGAAGTGGCTAATTTTTTTAGGGAATAAACATATGTTATCCTAAAATAGAAATATGTAAAAAAATCTTCATTATTTTGTAAATTACATTTATATCAGGGGCCATATCTAAAGATAATTTTTTGAGTACTTAGAAATTTCGTAAAAAAATACATATATTTAATATATAATATGATATTTATGCAGGTAAAAATATACCAAAATATCAAAAATTCTATAGGGAACAAGAATATATATAGATAGGGCAACTTACGCTTCGGATATGTCCACAAAATGGCCGCCAACCACACTGACTCAGACTCCCTAATCTGCCACTAGAAATGTAGGAAGGGTATGTCAATTTCAAGGTGTTATTTACTAATCTAATTATTATTGGATATGCATAAAAATTGTATGGTGGGTTGCTGGATAATTGTCGATTATTTTACGACTATAAAATTAAAATTCTGACCCCAAAAAATTTTTTAAGGGAAATAAAATCGAAAAAAAAATGTAAAATATAATATTTTAGCTAAAAAAATTTGATGATATTCAATCAAAAAAGAAGTAAACAAAATTTTCCGACAAATAAACATCTAGAGGAATCATTACTCTGTGATAGTTCCTTAGTACGTAGTAATTTTGAAAGAATTGGGAAAAAACGAAAAAATGGCAATCACCGGAAAATCGAACACATACCTATATATACGCCATATCTGGCTAAAAAAAAGATAGACATGGGTAGCCAGATCATCTAGAAACACTTTCCAACACTATAAAAATATAAGTTTTGCGACACTACTTGCCAATTCCTTACGGTAACATGACTAAGCGAAAAAATGCAAAACAAATAAAAAGGGGCACTCGCGGAAAAATGGCTAACATTCTAATATACGGCATTTCAGAAAAAAAAAATTCAGCCACGTACTAGGCAAACCATCAAGGCACATTTTCCGACAAATGAACATCTAAATGAATCATTACTCTGTGATAGTTCCTTAGTACGTAGTAATTTTGAAAGAAATGGGAAAAAATGAAAAAATGGCAATCACAGGAAAATCGAACACATACCTATATATACGCCATATCTGGCTAAAAAAAAAAGATAGGCATGGGTAGCCAGATCATCTAGAAACACTTTCCAACACTATAAAATTATAAGTTTTGCGACACTACTTGCCAATTCCTTACGGTAACATGACTAAGCAAAAAAATGCAAAACAAATAAAAAGGGGCACTCGTGGAAAAATGGCCATTCTAATATACGACATTTCAGAAAAAAAAAATTTCAGCCACGTGCTAGGCAAACCATCAAGGCACATTTTCCGACAAATAAACATATAAATGAATCATTACTCTGTGATAGTTCCTTAGTACGTAGTAATTTTGAAAGAAATGGGAAAAAACGAAAAAATGGCAATCACAGGAAAATCGAACACATACTTATATATACGCCATATCTGGCTAAAAAAAAAAATAGGCATGGGTAGCGAGATCATCTAGAAACACTTTCCAACACTTTAAAAATATAAGTTTTGCGACACTACTTTCCAATTCCTTACGGTAACATGACTAAGCAAAAAAATGCAAAACAAATAAAAAGGGGCACTCGCGGAAAAATGCCCAACATTCTAATATACGGCATCTCAGATAAAAAAAAAGACATGCACGTGTTAGCCCAACCATCAAGGCACACTTTCTAACACATAAACATGAAAAAAAAAATCAATAATATACGGCAATTCCTTACTACGTAGTAAATTTTTACAAATATTGAAAAAAAAACAGAAATTGGCAACCGCAGTTAAATACCCAATATACCAATAACTACGTCGTATCTGACAAAAACAAAATCACGCATGGGTAGCCAGATCATCTAGACACACTTTCCAACACTAAAAAAGCAAAAGTTTTACGACACTATTTGGCAATATCTTACGGAAAAATGACTTGGCAAAAAAATGAAAAAAAATGGAAAAAGGGGCACTCGCGGTAAAATGCCCGACATTCTAATATACGGCATCTCAGATAAAAAAAAAGACATGCACTTGTTAGCCCAACCATCAAGGCACACTTTCTAACACATAAACATGAAAAAAAATGAATAATATACGGCAATTCCTTACTACGTAGTAATTTTTACAAATATTGAAAAAAAACAGAAATTGGTAACCGCAGTTAAATACCCAATATACCAATAACTACGTCGTATCTGACAAAAACAAAGTCACGCATGGGTAGCCAGATCATCTAGACACACTTTCCAACACTAAACAAGCAAAAGTTTTACGACACTATTTGGCAATATATTACGGAAAAATGACTTGGCAAAAAAAAGAAAAAAAATGAAAAAGGGGCACTCGCGGTAAAATGGTCCTCGTGGTGATGAACGACATTTTAACTAAAAAAAAAATCATGCACATGGTAGCCAAACAATCCACCAAGACTTTCCACAACTGATAACCTATACAAGTTGCACCATTCTACGACAATTTCATAATACGTAATAACTTTGATAATTATGCAAATTACCTTAGAAGGGTAAACTCGGTCGCGCTCGACCCCGATGCGTCTCAGAAATCGGGGAAGGAGTACAGCTACAGCAATGCACATCTGGACACTACTAGAGCGTGTAGGGGAGACACCTCCTGCAGGTCGATCACCCACAAATTCAGTCACGGGGGTGAGTCACGTGAGAAAAACCTGTTTTTTTTTGACACTCGGGGTCGCGAACGACCCATCGTACCTATCCAGGGTTAAATGCAGTTTGGGCTCTAAGACCAGGCACAGGGGTCAGGAGGCCATTCACCTCCATGGTGTAACTGGGCGTTACTTATTTTCTTCCTCATATCGCGAGTTGGTTTAAGAATGACAGCAAAACTTTTCAGGATAAGTCGAAAATTGGTCTGAAATTTTAACGTAAAATAAGATGATATTTCGGAGATGAAATAATCCTTTCAACTTTGCTCACAAAAAAAAAATAAAAAAATAAAATAAAATAGTTTTCTTCCAAAGAAAATTCATTTTCATAAACTGCGTAATTTCGTTCAAAGAAATTCCCATTAACATCACTTAATAACTCCAGACCATTTGGTAATGGGATGACGAAGACAAAAATGTTCTAGTGTGTTAACATGTAATTACTGGTAATGTGAGACATGAAAGGAAAAAAACACTTTAAAGCAATTAGTCTTTTTTGTTGTTAGAGTTTCCACAGGTTATATTCGTTGACTTGGAAGTTGGGATCCAACTGCATGAGTGTGCATGATGTTCGTATGAAACAAGCGTGTGTGTGTATGTGTAATATTAGTCTATCTGCCTTTCTTTCCTTAAGGAATGAAGCTAATTGTAACAGGAATTATACTCTACTACAACGATGTAGTGTATCCCTGGCTTTGAAAGCTAATTAAATCTAATCTCCTTAGGAGGTGAGATCATGATTGGTTGACCATCCATTACTTGTGGGTATTATGACTGATGACTGGGAAGACTCCAATCAAAGGATCTAATCCGATTAGGAGAGTTCTCGAGATTGGAATAGCAATGTAGATCAGTGCTATCGTTACACAACAATAACAAATAGAAAAACTTTCGAAAACTGTCTTTTATACAAAGAAAATATTAGTCAGCAAAATCCTCTCTTGAGTAAGAAATTTTTTTCACTTCAGAGGAAAAGAGAAAAACAGATATTAGATTCAATCAGGAAAACTTTTTTCGTAAAGGAAATATTGCTATAACTCAGTGTCTAGTCACATTGAATCAAAATCCTCATTATCAGTGCTATCATTATAGTTATGATTATTACTAAAGCCAAAGTAACTTGATAGCCTCTAAAATTGATCAATTGTTGTGTAAGCTTATGGTGTTTTTACCTTATATATATATATATATATATATATATATATATATATATATATATATATATATATATATATATATATATATATATGTATATATATATTTCTTAACACTTATATTCGGATGGGGAAATTTTCATAGTTAAAGAGTACAATTGTTTTCGTTTAAATTATATACAAAATGTGGGTTAATTATTAATGTTTTGCGATCAATTCTCGATCCATTTGAAAAATCCCAACCGTTGAACTAACTACTTTTATGGAGTTCTCCAATGTACATAGATCTGAATTTGTTCGATTCTAAATTGATGTTCTGAAAGAAGAAGAAGAAATCAAGTCTCGCATTTTGTTTCTTATACAGAAAATCTGACTTTTGGACGACATATGATCAAGAGCTAATTCATGACACTTACTTTTCACATTTGATTATTTCCAATAGATTAACAAAAGTGGATTCCGTCTTCCTTTTAGTCAAATTCATTGAATCCTAAAAGCACAGAGACATCTCTTGCTTGAGGGTACACTCAGGCACACTAATCTGTCTTATTTCTCTTCCTCTTATTTTTTAAAAATTTTTATAGTTTATATATGAAATAAATATTTCAGTGTTGTTACTGTTCTTGAAATATTTTACTCTAATTGTTAATCCCTCTCTTATTTCCTTTCCTTACTGGGCTATTTTCATTTTGGAGTCCCTTGGGCTTATAGCATCCTGCTTTTCCAGCTAGGATTGTAGCTAAGGAAGTAATAATAATAATAATAATAATAATAATAATAATAATAATAATAATAATAATAATAATAATAATAGCAGAGTCCGGACACCTTTAGTATCCTTATAATGATAATGACATGATATGATTTCTGAAATACTGAATATGTTATAACCAGTATGCATTACCTCAGGTAAGAACTCATTGCACCCGATACCACCTGGTAAAAGATACACATATATTTCAATTCGTTTAGTAATTTTCCCTTTGCTATTTAATGGATCTGAGAATATAGTTTTCCCATGGGAATATTGTGTTGCTCCTTTGACGATATTCACTTTAAATCTCCTTTCATTGAGATTTAATGCAAATCTATGTTTTATAATATTGATATTTATGAGATTTGGGGAAATAAATTGGATATCAAAATGCAGTTACCATAAACGATATACTGGGCCTAACCTGTAACAAATAGTAATGCATACATATATATTATACATACATACATACACACACATATACATACATAATATATATATATATATATATATATATATATATATATATATATATATATATATATATATATATATATATATATATATATATATATATATATATATATATATTATCATCAGCCATAACTTGTCCACTGCAGAACAAAAGAGTCAGATATGTCCTTCCAATCGCATCTGTTTATGCTATTTCTATGCTATTTCGTCAATCCATCGTCTCCTTTTCCTTCCCCTGCTTCTTTTATAATCTCTAGGGACCCATTCTGTTACGCTTGATATCCATTTATTATCTGTCATTCTCATTTTATGTCCTGCCTATGTTCATTTCTTTTCCTCATATCTTAGAATATCCGCTACTTAAGTTTACTCTCGTATCCATGCTGCTCTTTTTCTGTCTCTTAGTGTTATTCCCAGTATTATTCTTTCCATAGCTCGTTTAGTTGTAAATAATTTATGTCCTAAGGCTTCAAGTTTCTGATGCATCAGTTTCCGGTTATTACAGTCTACCTGTGTTAAAACGTACTTTGAAGGTGTGTGTGTATGTATGTGTGTGTTCCCGCGTAAGACGTTAATTTTAATCATATTTCATCCGGTACTAAATTAGCTTGGATTGTGCAGCGAAGTGACAATTAATCAATTTAAGATTCATTTCTGAATCATTTGTCTCCAGACGAAAGAAAATTGAAACCGGACAAAATCAGAAAAAGTCAAATCCTACGAGAGAGAAAATTGATGATTTCACACAAGACTTGTTTTGATTGATGATTTACAAAGCATTTTTCATTTCTTCCTTTTATTCAAATTTTCCATCTTATTGACTGAGATAATGACTTTTAAGGGAATCCATTCTATTCTGTTTATTAATTTGAAGACGAGATAAAATTCCAATCACAAAAAAAAAAATGAAAAATAATAATAATAACAATAATAATAATAATAATAATAATAATAATAATAATAATAATAATAATAATAATAATAATAATATAAAGATGTATTTTGTCGAAATGTAGAGTAAATCTAATTTTGTTGAAGTGAAGAATTCTTTGGCCTGAACTTGACATTGGAATTCACTCTTCACTTGACTTCTTGTCGTATATACAATATATTCGTCTCTGTCCCTTTGTCAAATACTTGACAGAGGGATGGATCCAATAGATGCAGATTCCCTCCCAAGGAAGACCGAGGTCCTTTAGACATTCATATAATTTCATAGTTATATTTCATGGATCAATAAAGATATTACGCATCAGTTAGTAACATAAAAAGATTGAATTAACTGTTCGTATTCTATGTATCGGGATGTCTAGAGACACGTGTACGTAGTCTTCTCTTCCCAGGTGTCTACATGAATTGGTAGGTTTATGCGTGTGCACGTGTCAATGAAAGTCCTCGTACAATTCGGGGTTTAGTTATGGTCTTTTTAGTATACATAAAGCAAGTTTATGGCTCATATAATTATGTATTTATGTCCTTTTTTCATTAGTGGACACAACCCTGTTCTCCTTGGGTAATAGTTAAGGAGGTTTGTGGGTTACCATGAGTTGAGTTGGGACATCGATAGCCACTGCCTGGTCTCCCTTGTCCGTACTTGGGAAGTGCAAGTATGTATGTTCGATCTCTCTGACATTTTACGACATTTTTCGCTCATGGGAGGTCTTGAAAATGACATTAATGATTTAATAAAAGGCATATTTGATTATCATATTTATTTATAGTTTATTTGCAACTATACATTGTACCTACAAACACATTCGCCCTCATACACATAGGCTACACACAACACGAACTTATACATAACAAGAGTTTAGACAAATGAAAGAAAACTGAGAAAGACTAAATATCCCATTTCTGTGTCTCTATCAAATAGCATTGCGCTGCAATAGAGACTCACTGGAACACGAGGGACCAAAACATAGGTAGAAAAACTTATCTCAGTTGGTGGAGTATTTCATATTCATCTGAGACAACTTCATATAAATGATTCCTAAACTTTAGTAGACAAAACTTCCACAAACTGCTACAGTCTTCAAGGACTCGGGGATGAGAGTCAAAGATGTCAGCCAACACAAATGGATTGTGGGTTTAAGAAAGAGAGAAAAGGTGCAGGAGAGTTATAATCTGCCAACTACCGACATAGTTTGAAAGATTTAATGTAAAATGCAAAAGACGAAACTGGCAAGATAAGTTGACGCTAAGAAGGACCTTGAACAGTCCCCAAGTGACAGGACATTTTGTTTGTGGATGTCCAATGAATTATTATCATTATTATTTGCTAAGCTACAACCCTAGTTGCAAAAGTAGGATGATGCTATAAGTTCAAGGGCTCCAGCAGGGAAAAATAGCTTAGTGGGGATGGGAAATATAGAAATCAATAAATTCTATGAGAAGTAATGAATATTGATTATAAAATGCATTAGGACCGGTAACTATCTTAAAATAGATAAGAATCTATAGACCTTTGTATAATCCGAGAGAGAGAGAGAGAGAGAGAGAGAGAGAGAGAGAGAGAGAGAGAGAGAGAGAGAGAGAGAGAGAGCTGTATACAATTGTCAAACCCATAGAGTTAATGTTAATAAAAGGGAGAGGATCATCTGTATAATATAATAAAAGTAAATTAATTGCGGATGCAAATTATAAGACAGGAAAAAAAAACCAGTTTTAAGTGGCAATTCTTAAAGACGAAATCTCCAATGTCAAGTGATGAGCGTCTGTCCAAAACTACAGACTTCCATTTTGACTCGTTTCTGTGGAGACCAAATGCTCCATTTATGTCAGGGTTTCGTTGAAGTTGGTTAAAACACATCATAACATATCTTCTTTTACTCTGATTGTTAATGTTTTATCATAATTATCTCTCTTCTTTTTAAAATGTAACTTTTTGTTCTTTGTTCCCCTAAGGAAACAGAAATTATATATCGTATTGTATTTTGTATACTGAATGGACACCAATTTCAGTAACATTTACAAATTCATGTTTCGTGTGTTGAATATATATTCTCTTTTTTCCTGTACTCTATTCTTCTTCATTCATTTGTGATACGTTGTCTGCGTGCTTTCTCTACAGTCCTACTTCAATAGCCTCAAGGAATCACGCAGATTCCTTCACAATCTCAAAAGGACTCCTTCCCCATAGAATGTCCTTTCAGAGTTATTTGAATCTATTGTTTTATATGCAAGATCCTAAAGAATGTTTTTCTTTTTTTTATTGGGAGGGAAAATCTATTACAACTTTTGTCGCTGTCTGCTTCAATGGACTTTCTGAGTTGTGTTTTATTCAGGGCTGAAGGGAAGAATAATTCTTGTAACTCACCCTATAAGTAAAAGCATTGATCCTCTCTCTCTCTCTCTCTCTCTCTCTCTCTCTCTCTCTCTCTCTCTCTCTCTCTCTCTCTCTCTCTCTCTCTCTCTCTCTCATCTACTTAGTAGTTAGGCAACAAAAGAGTAAATGTCTTGTTGAAAGAAGCCACAGTTCTTTTCCATTAGTGTAAATAAGATTGTGTGAAAACCTGTTCAAACAATCCACTCTGCGGATAGTCTTTTCAATAGCAACTCGACGTATAAGTATTAGATAGATTGTCATAAAAGTTCAACTTAGTTCTTTTTTGTTTATAATATATAGAGCACTCTCTGATTATGGTCCAGTTTAGTTAAACATTTCATTTATTTAAAGGTTTTATCTTTCCTTAATCTGCTCTCGTAATTTAATCGTTATTTCCCTTTGGAAATAAGAGCAGTTTTGTCTTAAAAGACAGTAATCGATGATGCGGGTGTCTTGCAAAAGATAGTTATCATAGTGTGCCTTGGTTAGGGGTTAAAATAATGAGAGAGAGAGAGAGAGAGAGAGAGAGAGAGAGAGAGAGAGAGAGAGAGAGAGAGAGAGAGATCGCATGTCTTGATTTCTATTAAATCTTATTATGATATTCATTTTCTTAGAAGGACGCAAAATAAGGAAATACTTACAGTTTGGGACACCAGTTTTCCTTTCATATTTTATGTTCCATTAATGAAACAATGTTCAAGGATTGATTCCTTTGTGCTCATGGCTCTAAACATCCCTCAAACATTTCTTTCAACCCGAGTAAGAAATTCAGACCCACCAGGTGTAGTAGAAAGACTGACCTGCTGTTATTAAGGAGTAAATCTCGAATCATGAAACTAGTGCCGAAGATAACCTCAGCTGACGCTTAAAGGTTTAAAGGCTACTCATGAATGGCAGAGGACAGGGACAGTGACATTACCCTATCAAGCAGGACAATACCATAGAGACTGACCATATATCATATCACCAGCGCCTAAGCCCCCTCCCCGCCCATGCTAGGTCCAGGAATGGCCAGGCAATGACTGCTGATGACTCAGCAGGTAGACCTAGAGGCTCCCAAACCCCCCAACCTTAGCTCACAAGGATGGTAAGACTGGAGACACTAATGGGGCTAACAAGACTGAGCAGGACTCTAACCCCCGACTGGCAAACATCAGGCAGAGACGATACTAATCAGGCCAAAGGCTTCAGCTGAAAAGATAAATTTAAAATAGCCTTCCTAATAGTAAAGTCTAAACACCTTCAGAAACCCTTCTGCGATAACAACATATGATCGAGGGGAGGTATAATCTATATGTGGATCCCGTAACTCAACTGGAAGCATAATATTATGCAGAGTTTTTAGGTAAGACTGATATTAATATGCTTTCCAAATCCTTCATTTTGGGAGTAATTTATTCACACGATAATTCGGGTCCGGGAATCTGCTCCTTTGGGAATATCAGACTCGATTTCTGTCTGTGTTTATCAGGGTTATTTATGGTTCAAATCAATACTTACGTTTATCAAACTTAATTTTTTTCCATACCAAAAATATATCCGGTATTCATATGACCTGAATACAAATGCTGAAATGCGTTATTATTATTATTATTATTATCATTATTGTTATTATTATTATTATTATTATTATTATTATTATTATCATTATTATTATTATTATTATTATTATTATTATTATTAGCTCAGCTACAACCCTAGTTGGAAAAGCAGGAGGCTATAGGTACTATAAGGGCTCCAACAGGGAAAATAGCCCAGTAAAAAAGATAGAATAGTGTGACTGATTGTACCCTCAAGCAAGAGAACTCTAATCAGGTATAAAATGATAATTTAATTTTCACTTCCTTCTTGAAGAAGCATCTATCAAAGGCATTACTCCTCCAGGGAGTGAGTTTGTAGGACCTACGTACTTCTTCTGCACCCTCGTTGTGACCTGCAACAGTCGACCTACAGTCAGATACAGAAATGGGTTTTAGAATAAGATTGGGTCAGTTATTTCAATTCTTGTGACAGATTGTGCTAGGATAACAGTGACCTCATTCGAGATATAGAAAAGAAAATCCTATAGCTACAAAAAAAGGCTTAACTTTAATTAGATGACTTGATTGCGTCCTGCAAAACAATCTATTTATTTGACCTCGTCTGAAGTTGGTCTAGGGAAGGGAATGATGATATTCTTTTTCGGTGGAAAGGAACATGAAAAGGATATGAAGGTTAAGAAGTAATGAGAAGATAATGAGTCACAAAGATTTCCTTGCAAAAGAGAAAAGCTGAATCTTATATAAAAACAGCTGAGAGAAAGAGGTGTTTGGGGGAGGGAGGCCAGTCTATGCATTCGGACAGGTAAAAAGGAATTTCTTTGGTTGTGGAAGATGAAAGAAACTGAATAAGATAATTATGGATTATTGAGCGAACCTACAAACGAAACTCCCAGCAGAGAGAAAAGGAAGAAATTTAGCGCTTGAAGTTGAGACTACTTTGTCTCTAAATACTTATTGGACTTAATTGAAAGGTCCATAGTAATTTATTGATAGAAATCAGGTAAAAATATTCGATTTCTTTGCTAGATGAAGTTTTTGTTTGGTATTGTTTTCAAATTATTTCGTATAGGAAAAAGAAAAGGAAATCCGTTGAAGAAGAAACCTGAAATAGAGTTAAAAGTCAACTGAATCTTTTTATTAAAAAATGAAGAGAGCAAATAATACGAAGCAATAAAATTTCTTGTTTTTCATTAGTGAAGCAGCAATGAAAAAGAGAAGTTATTCACTTTCTTCATACTTGATGATGTACGGTGAATGGAAATCAAATTAAGTCCATTACTTTTTTCACATGAAAATTTTTCCAATTGGATAGAATCATTCACATGAATGGAAAGGGACGTGTGCTGCCATCTTTTGACAAGAAGTAGAAACACTCCGATTCTATTCGAAATTGGAGAAGTGTTTGATTACTATAAGATACTTTCAAGGTAGTTTTTTTTTTTTCAATTATTGGATTAAAAAAAGATTATATTTCCAGTAATACTATTTTTTCTTCTGATCTCTTAGGCCCTAAGATTAGGCAAATATATGTGGAATACAGATTTTATGTATTTACAGTATTTGGCAACAGATAATAACTGTTTGTTGAAATGTGTCATCTATATTGTAGAGAGTAGGGTTCCCTGCTGTACAGAACCAGATAAGCAGCCCTTAAAGTAAAGGATGGACTAAAAAGTCTTTGAGACTTCCAAAATCCTTGTAACTCCTTGTAACACACTCTCTCTCTCTCTCTCACTCACTCTCTCTCTCTCTCTCTCTCTCTCTCTCTCTCTCTCTCTCTCTCTCTCTCTCTCTCTCTCATATTTATTCATCTCTTCAAATTTGGTGGGATGACTGAAATCATTTACCCCATGATACGAGAGCGAACTAAAATACAGAATATTATAACAACATGGTAGAACTTAGAAATGGACATTGGCAGTGCATATAATGAGACTGACAGATAATAGATGGACATTTAAGAAATACAGAATGGGTTCCTAGCGATTGTAAAAGAAGCAAGGGAAGAAAGAGAAGACGATGGATTGACGAACTTAGGGAAATTGCGGGTATAAACTGGCATAAAAAGACCATACACAGGCGGAAAAGGAGAGGCACTTGTTCTGTAGTTGACTAGTCATGGATGATGACACACACAAGCACACACACACACTATATATATATATATATATATATATATATATATATATATATATATATATATATATATATATATATATATATATATATATATATATATATATATATATATATATATTTCTTTTAAGTCAAGCTCAGCTTGAATAACCAAGCTATTAACAGAAACAAGATAACATCTACACAGAGTAACATCGATCGCCTTCGAAAAAGTCTTGAGAGTGATAATTCCATTGGAAAAATCATGTGCATCATTACATCATTACTGATTAATATCTTGAAGGAATTCTTCAGAATAAGTACTCGAGAAATGTGGATTTCCGAGACGAACTTCTTTTTTTGTTCTTGTGTTTTGAAAGGATCTGAATTCAATTCGTACAGGAAATGGATCGTTCTAAATCCCAAACATGAAAATAATTCAGTCGAAACCTTATGTTATTTCAATGCGGTTTGCTATAATTATTATTATTATTATTACTATCCAAGCTACAACCCTAGTTGGAAAAGCAAGATGCTATAAGCCCGGGGGCTCCAACAGGGAAAAATAGCCCAGTGAGGATAGGAAATAAGGAAATAAATGAAGAGAACAAATTAACAATAAATCATTCTAAAAAAGTAACAACGTAAAAACAGACATGTCATATATAAACTATTAACAACATCAAAAACAAATATGTCATAAATAAACCATAAAAAGACTCAGGTCCGCCTGGTCAACAAAAAAGCATTTGCTCCAACTTTGAACTTTTGAAGTTCTACTGATTCAACTACCCGATTAGGAAAATCATTCCACAACTTGGTAACAGCTGTAATAAAACTTCTAGAGTACTGCGTAGTATTGAGCCTCATGATAGAGAAGGCCCGGCTATTAGAATTAACTGCCTGCCTAGTATTACGAACAGGATAGAATTGTCCAGGGAGATCTGAATGTAAAGGATGGTCAGAGTTATGAAAAATCTTATGCAACATGCAAAATGAACTAATTGAACGACGGTGCCAGAGATTAATATCTAGATCAGGAATAAGAAATTTAATAGACAGTAAGTTTCTGTCCAACAAATTAATATGAGAATCAGCAGCTGAAGACCAGACAGGAGAACAATACTCAAAACAAGATAGAATGAAAGAATTAAAAGACTTCTTCAGAATAGATTGATCACCGAAAATCTTAAAAGACTTTCTCAATAAGCCAATTTTTTGTGCAATTGAAAAAGACACAGACCTTATATGTTTCTCAAAAGTAAATTTGCTGTCGAGAATCACACCTAAAATTTTGAAAGAGTCATACTAATTTAAAGAAACATTATCAATATTGAGATCCGGATGTTGAGGAGCCACCGTCCTTGACCTACTTACAATCATACTTTGAGTTTTGTTAGGATTCAACTTCATACCTCATAATTTGCACCATGCACTAATTCTAGCTAAATCTTTATTAAGGGATTCACCAACCCTAGATCTACATTCAGGGAATGGAATTGAGGCAAAGAGAGTAGCATCATCTGCATATGCAACAAGCTTGTTTTCTAGGCCAAACCACATGTCATGTGTATATAGTATGAAAAGTAATGGGCCAAGAACACTACCCTGTGGAACACCGGATATCAAATTCCTATAATCACTATGGGGCCCATCAACAACAACTCTTTGAGATCTATTACTTAAAAAATCAATAATAATGCTAAGAAACGCCCCACCCCCTCCCAACTGTTTCAGTTTGAAAACAAGGGCCTCATGATTAACACGGTTAAAGGCAGCACTAAAATCAAGGCAAATCATACGAACTTCCCGACCACAATCAAGGGATTTTTGTACAGCATTGGAGATTGTAAGGCCTTTACGAAAACCAAATTGCAAACTAGGGAGTAGATGATTACCTTCAGCAAACCTATTAAGACGTTTTGCCAGAAGACGTTCAAAAACTTTAGATAATATGGGAGTTATGGAAATTGGGCGGTAATCAGTGGGACTTGAACTACCACAAACAGGTTTACATAGAGGAGTAACATTACCAATTCTCCAACAAGTGCTAAAAGCTCCTCTTCTCGCTAACTTGCGCAAAAATACAGACAACTTTGGAGCTAAGAAATCTGCTGTCTTTATAAAAACAAAGGAAAAATACCATTTGGGTCTACACCTCCATCAGCATCAAGGTCCACCAACAGAGCTTTAATCTCACGAGATCGAAAAGCTAAACTAGTTAGTTTAGCCTCAGAAAACAGGAATAAGGAAGTTCAAGTTTTTCATTACTCTGTTCACTGTCAAAAACATCAGCCAAAAAGGGTTGCCTTTTCCTTTGGACAGTGAGTGATAGAGCCATCTGGTTTAAGTAAAGGATGAACTGTTGAATCTACACCAAAAAGTGCAGATTTAAGGGTAGACCACCATTTATGTTCCTGAGTTGTACCAGAAAGTGTTTCTTTTATAATTAAATTGTACTCCTTTTCAGTTGAGGCATAAACTCTGAGCAAAAGCTCGAAGCTGAGTATAGTTGTTCCAGGTCAAATCTGATCTGTTACCCTTCCAAAGATGATAGGCCTCCTGCTTTTCCAAATAAGCACGTCTACAATCATCATTGAACCATGGTTTGTCCTTCACTCGGTACCTTAGCACACGAGAAGGGATACGCCTATCAATTATGTTGACTAGATTCTCATTCAAAGGGACAACAGGATCTACATTATTATATAATTGTGATCAATTCAAGCACAAAAGATCATGCAAAATCCCATTCCAGTCTGCTTGGGATTTCATATAAATTTTACAGGAATATGATATATCAGGGACAGGCTGCTCAGTCTTCACTAATAATGAAATCAAGGCATAATCGGATGTCCCGACTGGAGAACCATCCTTACTAGTTATAACGCCAGGGGAGTCAGTGTATACGAAGTCCAAGCAATTACCAGACCTGTGAGTACCTTCATTTATGATTTGCTCACAGCCTGATTCGGAGGCAAAGTCTAAAGCTCTTAAGCTTTAGGAGAGATAGAACTTAACCACTCCCTATGGTGAGCATTAAAATCACCAACAAAGACAAAAGAAGCCTTTCTATCATCTTCTTGTATCTTAGCCATAATGGTAAGAAGACAATCGAAGATAGAATCATCCATGTCTGGATTCCGGTAGATCGAACACAAATAAAAGTTGTTATGCCTTCCACACACTTTTATTACCTGAATCTCATGACATCCACATTGATAGCAGGACTTATGAGAAGCAGGGTACTCGGTCCTAATATACACTGCCATTCCCCTGGCCCTAGGAATGGCATCAGGTTTCAACATTATTGGCTTCTTAAAACCAGTTATAAGGAGCTCAGATGAGTGCCTCATATTAGAAAGCAAAGTTTCTGAGCACAAAAGAATATCATACTGTCTGGACGCAACTGTAAGGTCTTGGATATTTGCATGAAGACCACGAATATTGCAATACAGAAGACGACATTGACGAAATCTAGGACGTACAGGTCCCGGATTTTGCTCAATGTCTCCAGACAGCATAAGAATTAATAGAAATAAAAAAGAGACATCATACTTAAAAACTAGATTAACAAGAATTATAACAAAAACAATATGTACAAAATTATAAATAAAGTGATTGATGATACCCATAAACTATAGTAAAAAGTCGGAAAAACTGGTCAACATGGAGGAGCCGATACACCATGCAAGGCTAAATACCCTTCAGGATAGCCACTTCAACTGAAGGGAGGACAGTAACGATGGTTTTGAGAAGAAAAAGAGTCAGAAAAAGGAAAAGACAACCTCTTGATAAACCACCAGGCATCCATGGCCCTTCTATTAAGCCTGTCCATCACACCATTTCAAAAAAACAATAGGAAGACAAAAAAATAATAAGATAGAATAGTGTGCCTGAGTGGACCCTCAAGCAAGATAACTCTAACCCCAGACAGTGGAAGACCATGGTACAGAGGCTATGACACCACCCAAGAATAGAGAACAATGGTTTAATTTTGGAGTGTCCCTCTCCTAGAAGAGCTGCTTACCACAGCTAAAGAGTCTCTTCTACCCTTACCAAGAGGAAAGTACACCGAACAAATTGCAGTACAGTAATTAACCCCTTGGGTGAAGAAGTGTTAAGTATCTCATTGTTGTCAGGTGTATGAGGAAAGACGAGAATATGAAAAGAATAGGCCGGACTATTCTGTGTAAGTGTAGGCAAAGAAAAAATAAGCCGTCACCAGAGAGAGGGATCCAATGCATTGCTGTTTGGCCAGTCAAAGGATCCAATACCTCTCTAGTGGTAGTATCTAAATTGTGCTTCGCCCGAGTTCGATCGCCAAGTGCGCTGCAGGAGTTACTTAATAATAAAAGTAGTAAATAATAATTGTCTTTTTCTCTTTCTATCCAGTCTCTTAACTTTTCCTTCAAACCGCAAAGCCGAGAGTTGAATGTCTTCAGAACTTTCCGAAGCAAATTCATGGATAAAGTCACATAGATTACTACTACTACTACTAATATCATCATCATTATTATTATTATCATTATTATTATCATTTTTATTATTATTATTATTATTATTATTATTATTATTATTATTATTATTATTATTATTTTGGTGATGATAATGATGAGTTACTAGTGCCTTTTGAAACGAAAGACGAAGAGAATATTTTGCAGGTCCTAAAAGGCTTCGGAAAAACACTTCCCCAGATCTCCAAATGGCTTCAGAAGAAATAACCATAGACTAAGCATAGAGTTCTGAATGACTCCAGAAAAGAAGCTTCCAGGAGGTCCCAGAACAACACCTCAAGAAAATTTTCCTGGATCCCAAAAGTCTTCAAAAGACATTACCGTAGACTTAGTGTGGAGTTCTGAATGAGAGATGGATTTCAATTCACACACAATTACAACTACAAGATCATCTGGAGGTTCTTCGGAGCACCTTCATATACATATGGTTTTGGTAATTATCGCCGAAGTTGCTGAGTCTTGAAGATCATAGAGTACGCTCCTTGAAGGACACTTAGAAAAATACGAAACTTTGGATTGGTCCAAAGACGGATTGCAGGAAATGAAGACGGAGGCAAAATGGTTCAACTGAGCGGCATAGGTAAATATACTGTGTTGCTCGTCATTTACTTTGGCATGATGGCGTTTATGCAGAGAAATCGATGGCATTCTTGTCTCAAACCATCGCCCACAAGGGTCGAGACATGAATGCCATCGATTTCTCTGAGTAATCTGACGAACTAGACACACATCAATGAAATTTCTCTCGAAATCTCGAAGGAACCTGAGGAACTAAGGAAAAAAACTAGAAAAATAGAGAAGACAGAAAATAACTGCGACGGAGAGCCTTAAAACGAAGAGGTTAAATAGCCTCTAATGGTAAAAGTAAGGCAGCTTAAAATATTGGCCAAAGGGATTATATTGTTAAATGTAAGGCACTTGAAATAGAAGTAAAAAACTCTAATAATAAAAGTGTGGCACAGAGAAATAAGAGGTCAAAAAACCCTAAGGATGGAAGTATGCTACCTCGAAATAAGAGGTCAGACAACCCCTGATGCTAGAAGTATATCGCCTCTAAATAGAGGTCAAAGAACCCTTAATGCTAAAAGTATGGCACATAGAAATAAGAGGTCAAAGAACCTCTAATGCTATATGTATGGCACCTCGAAATAAGAGGTCAAAGAACCCCTAATGTTAGAAGTATGGCACCTCGAAATAAGAGGTCAAACAACCCCTAATGCTATAAGTATGGCACATATAAATAAGGGTCAAAGAACCCCTAATGCTTGAAGTATGGCACCTCAGAATAAGAGGTCAAAGAACATCCAATGCTATAAAATATGGCATCTCGAAATAAAACCTCAAAATAAGAGGTCAAAGAACCTCTAATGCTAAAAGTATAGCATCTCAAAATCAGAGGTAAAAAAACCTCTAATACTATAAGTATAGCCCCATAAAATAAGAGGTCAAAGAACCCGTCATGATAGAAGTATGGCACCTCAAAATAAGAGGTCAAAGAATCTCTAATGCTATATGTATGGCACCTTGAAATAAGAGGTCAAAGAGCCCCTGATGATAGAAGTATGGCACCTCGAAATAAGAGATCAAAGCAACCCTAATGCTAGAAGTATGGCACCTCAAAATAAGAGGTCAAGGAACCCCCAAGGCTATATGTATGGCACCTCAAAATAAGAGGTCAAAGATGCACTAATACTAAAAGTATGGCATCTCGGAAAAAAAGAGGTAAAAAACCCTAATGCTAGAAGTATGGCACCTCGAAATAAAAGATCAAAGAACCCCTAATGCTATATGTATGGCACCTCGAAATAAGAAGTCAAAGAACCCCTAATGCTATATGTATGGCACCTCAAAAAAAGAGGTCAAAGAATCTCTAATGCTAAAAGTATGGTACCTCAAAACAAGAGGTCAAAGAACCCCTAATGCTAGAAGTGTGGCACCTCGAAATAAGAGGTCAAAGAACCCCTAATGTTATATGTATAGCACCTCGGAATAAGAGGTCAGAGAACCCCTAGTGCTAGAAGTATGGCACATAGAAATAGGGGTCAAGAACCTTTAATGCTAGAAGTTTGGCACCTCAAAATGAGAGGACAAAGAACCTCTAATACTAAAAGTATGACAATTTGAAATAAGAGGTAAAAAAAAACTTTAATACTAATAGTATTGCACCTTGAAATACGAGGTCAAAGAACCTCTAATGCTAGAAGTCTGACACCTCAAAATAGGGGTCAAAGAACCCATAATGCTAGAAGTGTGGTACCTCAAAATAAGAGATCAAAGAACCTCTCATGCTATATGCATGGCGTATCGATATAAGAGGTCAAAGAACCCTAATGCTAGAAGTATGACACCTCGAAAAAAAAATGGCAAAGAACCTCTAATGCTGGGGTTCTCATACTTTTTTTCAACCAAGGACCACTTTTATTACAGAAAATAAGCTGAAAACCCTTTCACATGTGTTCCCCTCAGAAACACACACACACACACACACACACACACACACACACACACACATATATATATATATATATATATATATATGTATATATATTACCCACCGTTTCGTAATATCAACAGTCATGGAAGGCTGTAAATAAATACCTTAATTGAGAAGTAAGTGTAACTCCATCTTTAATTGGCAATTCTGATAATATCAAATCATAAGACAACAATTCAAATAATGTTTAATCCAAAGATAAGTGTTCAAAAATATCCATGAAATTCTCATGAATAATATATCAAGAAAATCTCTCTCCCTCTTCCTCATCAATACCAGATATCATTTGTTCATTATTAATATGAAGGATGGGGCTGCCTCCCAGTGCGCAACTTCTCTATCCTGGGTCATCTTCCACATGCATCCAAACACTGTAATTGGTTTTCATGGCTGTCAGAGCTGAGAAAGATGCCTCGCACAAATAAGTAGTGGGAAATGAAACCAAAACCTTCGAAGATGCAGCAAAGAGTTCAGGATATTCCTCTTTAATAGAAGACCAAAAGTCTATATGTGCACTTTGACCGAATCGGATCATCTGGCCGCTGGATGTACACTGCTGGTGGTTGACATTCCCCCAGTGTTGACAGATGGCTCTCACGGAAATCGGCTGCATCCACCGTTAACTTCGTTCACTATTGCGGACCCCGTGTCAAAGTGCCACAGCCCCACTTAGAGAACCCCACATGTAGATAACTTGTGTCTGGCTTGAATAGTTCAGTCTTTTTCCCTTTATCAGTTTTGAGACATAAAGTATACGAACAGTTGATTGACCTTATCTCTTCTGCTTGATTAGGAAAGTGCTTGAGTAAATAATCCTTTGTTTTTCTCGCACGTGCATTATAATGTTGATAGTTTTCTCTGTATTCACTGGAAGTTATTAATCAAGAGATATTTTGGAGTTGTTCGAAGGTATTTCCACTTAAATTGTAGATCAGATGTTTAAAAGAAGGCTTTTTATAAAAATTACTTTAGCTTAACCTTTTTCATTCACATCATAGATGAATCATAATCAACAGTAAATATATCTACATATTTAATGATAATAATGATGATGTGTGTAACAAAGAACCAACAATAACAAAACACGAATTGATATCCCTGTGTCTTCCTCTGCTCTTCTTTACTATGATGTTTTGTTAATCAGCTGGATTTCCCCTCCCGTCTGACTCCGCGCCGGTAAGCTATGTCGACATTTTGTTTGATGCAGTTTCATTTGCAATTATATCTGAGTGATGTACAAGAGCAGGATTATTCCCAATAATTCCTATAGCTCACATAATATCCTTATGTCATCATTAGATGCATCACAAGTGAGGTGACACCAAACCAATCTCTTATCTGAGGGGGAGGAAACTTGGACACGGTCAATTATCATTCTTTGTCTGTCATGTCTGTCATATGTGAAGTGGTGTTTCCTTATTTAAAAAACGAAATAAAATCGTCTCGTCCTTAAACGACAATAAACAAATAAATAAATTAATTAATTAATAAATAACTGCAAAGGAACAGATTTAGCGTGAACATCCTAATAAATTAGATATGTTATTCATCCAACATGTATTTGATATCCCTTACTGATCGATTAATTTGTTGAATCCATCACAAAAACCAAAATATGGATTGAATGAGGTATTGTTCGCAATGAATGCTATCTGTGATACAAAAAAGAACCATGTAATTAAGGGAGACTAATGAGGCTTCATTATCTTCACATTGAACAATACGACGCTATTTTTGGATCTCATCATCCAACATTAGTCATCTGACTTGATAAGACAGAGAGAGAGAGAGAGAGAGAGAGAGAGAGAGAGAGAGAGAGAGAGAGAGAGAGAGAGAGAGAGCTTTTGAATATTTGATGTCTCGTGTTCGAGGCCCTATTTACTATAGTCTAAAACTACATCTGAGATAATTATCAAAGCTCTTTCCATAACATTAAAATCCTTGGCTTCATCATCGTATTGAGTTGTTCCCTTGAAGTTTTTATCATGAAACTTGTTCCTCATAATTCACGAGGAGCTTGTTTATTGCATGTTTATTACATGTTTATTACTTGTTTATTGTATGTTTATACGTGATAATTTATAGTCCCTTTGGCTGTAATGTTGAAAGTTAGAATGAGATGAATGGGATGGAACATTGTTGCTTTGGGTTCGTATACTTTTCAGATTTTGCTGACATAGCGTAAATAAATACAACATAAGACCAGAACAGTAAGGACAGGATTGAAGGAAACGGATGGATCTGTGGTGTGAAAATCTCTGCTGTGCAACTTAATTTAATGGGGAATCATATGAAAGTTGTGGGAAAGAAATGCATATCACATACAGAGAGAGAGAGAGAGAGAGAGAGAGAGAGAGAGAGAGAGAGAGAGAGAGCAGTTACAATGTAACATTAGAATGACGTCTGACTCAGCTGCCAAATAATGTTTTTCCTTTGTTGAGTCGAGCAATGATTCGTGCGAACACTGTTCAACATATTAATAGAAGAAACATTAAAAAATTGGCGTATTGAAAATCATGCTCCTTAATCAAAATTAAAGAGTCCAGGCATAAATGCTACAGGACTCCAGAATTCATGATAACATATGGATGAAATATCTCCTTAATCGTTCATTCCTGTCGATACAAACCTCGAAGTTTGGGATCATTCGGAAGTGTTTTGCATTAGAACTAAGTTACAGATGCAGGACTCTCTCTCTCTCTCTCTCTCTCTCTCTCTCTCTCTCTCTCTCTCTCTCTCTCTCTCTCTGACTTTATCTAAATCTTTAAAGCTCAATCCGAAAGTTTTGTTATAAATATATATTCGGCAAATGTCCCACACTTTTACAATTGGGCAAAATTCGCAATTATTGAAAGAATGTTCCTCTGTCCATATCGCATATCTCAGGTGAAGAAACGAGACTCCTCTTCTTCTTCCGAAACTCGTGTTTAAAACTCACCAACTTCAGCCAATTTCCCATCAGATCAATAACGAAGACTTTTGTTGCCTTTTTAAATATGAAAGAATGGGAATTATTCCCATATGGAGTCTCAATCATCTCTCCCCTCTCTCTCTCTCTCTCTCTCTCTCTCTCTCT
>NC_090749.1:9461814-9570066 GCF_036898095.1 Palaemon carinicauda
GCCAGTTCAAGCGCCCACCTTGGCCTTTCTATGTCCTGATCGATGATTGGCCGTTTTGACCGAAAGTCTTATGAAGAACCAATAGAGAGAGATTTTGGTGACGCTAACTTTTAACGAACATTTTTGAGTGCTCAAAAGCCAAGCCGATAACGACATTCTCAAAGTGGCACCCAGCCACGTTGTAACGGTCTTTCCTATAACAAAGAAAACAATTCTGTTGACATTCACTTATTCCACAAAGTAACAACCTGACTGTGCTTAGCTCATCACTCCCTTCCCAAATTTTTACGTCCCGTAAAATTCACACTTATCAGATTTTTTTTCTCAAACATTTTTTTTTTCTCTCTCTCTTTTTTTTCACTGAACACAATCTTTCTTTTTCCACTAGATGTTGCCTCTGAGTACCACTCTCTTCGGGAGCATGCAAACATTAAAATTAAATACCTAAACCAAATCAAAGGGCCTTTTTGGCGTGTTACAATTGCAAGTTACACAAAGATGAATATCACGCCCACAATAGATCATACAGAAACACAAAATCAGGTTTAAATACATCGTCATCGAAATTTGGAGCGCAAAATCAGAAAAAAAAATAATGTTTCAAATGCAATAAAATTCCATAAGGACCAACAATCATCACATACACAAACTAAAGAAAATGATAAAAATCAAGAGAAATCAAAATGAATAGCTTCCAATCCCAGCACTCTTTGATACATTTACCATCATAAGGAAACCATTTCTAACACATCCGTGACACTGCAATAAGGAGCAAACTCAAACAGTGAATAATAATAAAACGAAAAACATACTTATCAATAACCGAGCAATATTAATTCTCCTGAAAAAAAACAAAAACATAAGTAATGATGTTCAATTTTCAACCCATGATTAACAATTACCTGTAATGGTACTGAAAACTCCACAGAAAAATGATATTCTTTAAATACAGTATAACACAAATACAGTATAACACAAACCATACATAAAACCATTGGTAATAGCAAAATTGGTACCAACACAAATCAATGAAATTTGAATTATTTCCAACATATCATAAATGCAACAGAAATTTCCCAGTATGATAAATGATATACTCGTGATATGCTTAGAACAAAACCAAAAAAAAACTAAACAAATTTTAATTCATCTTTTCACAAAACACTCGGAATGAACATACGTAAAAGACCTGATTTTTATGACTTCTATCACCTCGTGCTAGACATTATCTCAAGACCCACGTTTTCTCGTACTCTCTCGTGCTTGGAGGACGGCACGGACAGTCGCTTGTGCCTCCTCTTCACCTTCCTCTCCCAGGTAGCCAGGTAGCCCGGGGTAAGGTGGCACCGGCTTATTCAGATACCACACCAAGTTTTCCTCCCGGACCGGGCGCATGTGAGAAAGGTGATACTCGCCTTTGGTCCCGGTCCGGATGTGTTGGATGACCGCCGTATCGGCTTTAATTTCTTTTACACGACACGGTCCAACATATGCGGCTTCCAGTTTATGCTTCCTCGGTTGCAACCTTCTTAGATAGATTCTGTCCCCTATCTGTATATGAGACGTGCGCGTTCGGAAACGCTGATCGTATTTCGTCTGATACTTCTCATTAGCCCTCAGCAAGTACTTTTGGGTTATCTGAAACACTCTCCGAGCCAAATTACACATCATCACCCGATATTGTTCTGTGTTGTATAATGGCAGGGTGTGGGGGTCCATGATAACGGTATACGGCAACACAGGGTCCTGCGCACATAGTATAAAAAACGGTGTATCCCTAATAGAGCTATTATATGCCGTATTTAGGGCGAACTCCGCCCACGGCAACATTTCCACCCACTGGTTTGGATTGTCCCCCACAAGATACCTTAAAATATTTGTCACCTCTCGGTTATGGGACTCGACGAGCCCATTTGCTGATGGCCGATAAGAGGCGATCGTGAAATGATTTATGTTCATGATCTGGGTTACCCCCTTACACACTTCATTCACAAACTCTCGACCATTGTCACTTATCAATGTACGTGGACATCCGTACCTCACTATGAAGGAGCACAACGCCTTCGCAACCGACACTGCGGTTTTGTCCACCATTGCATACGTGTGTGTGAAGCGTGTGAATGCATCTACAAACACACACACGTACTTAAACTGCCCGTCACCGGGGGGAAATGGACCCAAAACGTCCATATGCACTCTATTAAACTTAACAGGCACTATTGACCATGTTCTGGCCTTCGGGATCACATGGTTGTGGTTCCGCATAGTGTTACACACATGGCACTTATTAATAAACCTAACAATGTCTTTTTTCATCCCTATCCAAAAAAATGACTCTCTGGCCCTTCTCAAGGCTCTCTCTCTATACCTACATGTCCTGCGTAAGGACTTACATGAATTACATGGATGGCTTTCTCTATCAAAGAGGAAGGGAGAACAACGCGAGATCGGATATCTCCCGGTCTCTTTTCATGCTTATAAAATAGGATATCGTCTTCGATGAAGAACTCATCTCGTCGCATGCGCAAGAAATCCGGGAGTTTGCTACTCGCATCTCTCACGCACCTCTTGACCTGTTCGATCCAAGGTTCAGATTTTTGTCCTGCAACGAGCTCACCCACACTCCAGCCACACAAATCGATCACACACTCATTCACGGGGCATTCTCTCTGAGTTCCCCCCATGGAACTTCCAACATCCACCTTCTCCGGACAGCCCTCGTCCTCTCTCTCTCTCACACTAGAGTTGCCAAGTTCTTCCCGTTTTCTATGCGCTCCTCCCACAGGTGTATTTGACCCCGAACTCTCCTGTTGTTTTCCCTTCCGCCTTGCCGACCTAGTTGTTACAGCCGCTATGGCGGTCCTGGAGAGAGCGTCTGCTACTTTATTTGACTTCCCCGAAATATGCTCGAAATTTGCAATATCAAACTCTAACAACCGCTCAATCCACCGAGCTTGCCGAGTATTTAATTCCCCTTTTTTAAACAAGTCTCGCAACGGCCGATGATCTGTATTTATTTCAATTTTATGCCCAAGCAAGAAGTAGCGGTGTCTCTCCAGCATCCATAGAATTGCCAATGCCTCCCTATAGAAGGTACTGTACCTAACCTCTGGTCCCTTTAAAGCCCGTGAAGCGAACAAATAGGCCTCTCATTCCCTTCATCATCAACCTGAGAAATGACTCCGCCGATCGCGATCTGACTCGCGTCGGTCGTTACTAAAAATGGCCGATCGAACCTTGGATAAGCCAGAAGTTCGTCGCTCGTGAGTGCATTCTTTAATGTCTGAAAAGCAGTTTTTTCTCTTTCTCCCCACTGAAATTCAGGCCGCTTCCTCAATGAATCTAGCGGTCGTGCTATGTGACCGAAGTTCTGTATAAACTTACGGTAATAGCCAGCGAGCCCGAGAAAACTGGCTACTTCCTTAGCGTTTCTTGGCTCTGGGAATTCCTTGATTGCAGCTACTTTATCGGCACAAGGCCTTAGGCCTTCGGGCGTTACTATGTGCCCCAAAAATTCTACCTCTTGTTGAAAAAATTTACATTTCTCTAAATTAATCTTCATCCCCTGACGTCTCAAAGCTTTTAACACTTGTATAAGATTTTTTTCATGCTCGTCTGCCGTAGCCCCAATTACAATTATATCATCCAAATAGACAAAAACACTATGTCCTAGCAATGAAGCTAATACAGACATCATCACACGAGAAAAATGGGCAGGAGCATTCTTTAATCCGAAAGGGAGATAATTATACTCAAGCAACTGATCATTTGCTATAAAGGCCGTCTTTTCTTTACTCTCTTCAGCTAAGGGAATTTGGTGATATCCGGACTTTAAATCTAAAGTAGAAAAAAACCTGCTTTCCCTGACTTCAAGTAACAGTTCCTCGATAGAGGGCAAAGGGTATGCATTATCCTTGGTAACAGAATTTATCCTCCTATAATCTACGCATAATCGAAAAGAACCATCCTTCTTACGAACCATTACAATTGGAGAAGCCCAGGGGGACTCGCTTTCTCCGATCGTACCTTGCTCTTTTAATTTATTTATTTCTCTTTCAATTGCCGCTACATGACAGACGGGAGTCCTATAAGGTTTAGAACGAATTGGGGGGTGGCTGCCAGTCTCGATGTTAAATGGAAACTTAGTAATTCTCCCTGGGGTTTCATCTCCAACTGCAATTACGTCCTCAAAATTCTCTACAATATCTCCTACTCTCTTATAATAATTAATTGGTGTCGCTCCAATAGCTGTTTGACGGAGCTTTCTCAGCCTTTCCGGACCGGGACCTTGACCATGGAAAGACAAGGTCGCCAGTGTCCGTTCGGCTGTCACAAATGAACATAACTCAAGGTCGCAGACCGACTCAGTGCCTAAGCGGAACCACTGGGTACTTACATTCATAAAGGGAATTTCAACCTTTCCTTCGGTAACGGTGGAGACCCCTGGATACATGAAATCCTGCCACTTTTGATGTGGTTTCACGTATACGAGGTCACCTTCGCGCATTTCTAGTGCGGGTGCCACTGATAGGGAGTAGAGGGAGGAGGGGGGGGATTGATTCACCTGCCTCCGGCCCGGCAGGAACCGCCCCTGCTGTCCCCTTAGCAGTGAGGGCGACCCTGACTTGTGGCCGAGTTTCCCCCATAACTGGTATCTCTGTCTCTTCTCCTGGTCCCACTTTCCACCTCACTTCCAGCCCCTCCCCATCGGGGCCCCGTATTGTCATTTGTTTTTCCTTGATGAAATCGATTCCCAGGATAATGGGAATATCCCCCATATTTAATGTCGGAATGACATAGAAGGCATGGGTCACTTCTCGACCTTGAAGGATGAATCTCTGTCTAACGATACGTCGGGTCATCAGTTTGTGACCCCCAGCTGTGTACAACACCAGGTACTCCTTCGATGTTTGTATGGCATCCGTCGCCAAATGTTCTTCCATAAGGGAGACACTGGCCCCGGAATCAAGCAGAGCGCGTTGGATACCCGATCCCAGCTCTACTCTAAGAACGGGGACCGCATTCCTGCTTGCATGTGTGGGAGCGGCGGTGGGAGGCGGCTGCTCTACCTCCCGAACCCGCTCTGGCACTCCCAGGGAAGTCGCGCTCGCTGACCCGGGGGTATCCCTTACTGCTGGCTGGGGTACTGACTGTCCTCCCCCGACGTCACACTGGGGGGTGACGTTTGACTCCTTGGCTCTTCTGTCTTCGGTACTGGCGGTTCGGACAGACGGCCCGCGGGGACCGTTGGTGCCCCTCCCGCGTTGTCTTCCCCTTCCTCTGGTTGGTGAAGGGGGAACGTGATCCCTTGAGCCGACGCCGTTTTTTGGACAGCTGTTCAGTATGTGGTCTGTGGCATGGCATCCAAAACACCGCCGCTGCTCGACGGTGGGGCATACAGCTCGGAGGTGCCCCCTTCCCCCACAGTTCCAACAACTGCCATTCACTGCATCCCCACTTCTCGGACCCCTGCCTCTTCGAGGTCCACTGCTACGGGTACCCCGCCCCTGGGAGGCTGTCAAAGCCGGCTGGGTGTCGGGCTGCCTCACCGTCTGGGCTGCAGCTATCGTGGATGTCGGCCACTGGTTCGCCCCTTCCCCCGCTCGTCGTTCCCTGTATACGCGCAGCGCTGCCTGTACGGTAGGAAGGACATCGTACAAGGACTGCCCGGGAACTTGTAGGGCGGCCGTGACTGACAAGGGGAGCGCTTCCATCAGTTTCTGTTTGCAGTATCTTTCTCGCCATCCTGGGTCCTTACAGCTTTCCGGAGCGAAACTATTTAAATCTCTAGACATCCGTGCGACGAAACACGAGAGGGATTCTCCTGCCCGCAAGGTTGGCTGGTACTTCTGCCACAGGGTCGTCTTCTCAGTTTCAGCGAGGCCAAACCGTTTCAAGAGTTCGTTTTTGAAGGACTCCCAGTCCGTTGGCCGACCCATCCATCCTAGTAACTTGTCGGCTGCTGCCCCGGTTATCTTCTGGGTGGCCAGTATAATCCGATGTCTATCGGACCATCCTGCAGTAGCCTCCTCTACCACCGCCAAGAAGGCTTCAATCGAAAAGTATCCCTCAGCGGGTTGGGAATCATTGAACTCGACAATCGGAATCGTTGGTACCAGAAGATCACGCGCTCGCACTGGTTCTATTGAAGGTCCCGCGTCAATTTCCGACCGAGTTGAGGTTGTAATGTCACTTCTATTGTTCTGATCTTTCTGCATGTATCTACGTATTTCCGCCAATTCGCGCATGAGTGTTTGTATGAGTATTGGTGCGCCTGTTCCCAAATTCTCTTCCCCGAGTACCGATTCTACAATAGCTGCGGCATTCCTTTCCCCTCCCTCTCTGTTTTCGTCACCTCCACTGAGTGTTTGTATGAGTATTGGTGCGCCTGTTCCCAAATTCTCTTCCCCGAGTACCGATTCTACAATAGCTGCGTCATTCCTTTCCCCTCCCTCTCTGTTTTCGTCACCTCCACTCGACGTCGAACTTCTCGTGTTAACCATTGTCACTAGTCTCTTTTGTTTCCACTTTTTCAAAAATCTCACGTCGGCTAAAATCACTTAGCACAGACGCTAATTTGTTAATCACCCCACAACACCTGACACCATTTAATATGACCCGATTTAGGTCGTATTAAGGGGGGTTCACACTTCGCAACTTGGTGAAACAAAGATAGAGACACTTAATTTATGGGTTAACATTATTAGGAGAGAGGGACATGCACAAATGAGATTCGAATTGTTAATTTTCCACAGCTGCTATATTCTATTTAAGCTACAAGGGCGGCCTTTAATTATCATTACGTTACTTTACTAATAAAAAGTCCTCAGAGAAATGGTACTTGTTGGCACTACTTCTGGCACCCGTGACCTGGACACTATAGGTATAACCACTCACGCCTCCCACCTCTAACTGACAAAAAACTATGGCCAGTTCAAGCGCCCACCTTGGCCTTTCTATGTCCTGATCGATGATTGGCCGTTTTGACCGAAAGTCTTATGAAGAACCAATAGAGAGAGATTTTGGTGACGCTAACTTTTAACGAACATTTTTGAGTGCTCAAAAGCCAAGCCGATAACGACATTCTCAAAGTGGCACCCAGCCACATTGTAACGGTCTTTCCTATAACAAAGAAAACAATTCTGTTGACATTCACTTATTCCACAAAGTAACAACCTGACTGTGCTTAGCTCATATATATATATACATATATATATATATATATATATATATGTATATATATATACATATATATCTATATATAAACATAAATGTATGTATATATATATATATATATATATATACATATAGAGTAGGTGGATGTAAAAGGGAGCTAGTGAGGGTTGAAGAGCTAATAAAACCGGGGGTAAAAAGTAAATATCAGGAAAGGTTGAAAATGGCATATGACGAGGTGAGAGTAAGAGAAACTGGTAATTTAGAGGAGGAGTGGAAGTTAGCAAAAGAAAATTTTGTTGGGATTGCAAGTGATGTATGTGGCAAGAAGGTTGTTGGAGGCAGCATGAGGAAGGGCAGTGAATGGTGGAATGAAGGAATGAATGTAAAAGTGGAAGAGAAAAAGAGGGCTTTTGAAGAATGGCTGCAGAGTAATAGTATAGAGAAGTATGAAAAATATAGAGAGCAAAAGGTGGAAGTAAAGCGCAAGGTACGTGAGGCAAAGAGGGCAGCTGACCTGAGGTGGGGGTCAGGGACTGGGTCAGTCATATGAAGAGAATAAGAAGAAGTTTTGGAAAGAAGTGAAGAGAGTAAGGAAGGCCAGCGCAAGAATTGAAGAGACAGTGAAAGATGGAAATGGAAGGTTGTTAAAAGGAGAGGAGGCAAGGAAAAGGTGGGTGGAATATTTTGAAAGTTTGCTGAATGTTGAGGATGAGAGGGAGGCAGATATAATTGCTGTTCCAGGTGTTGAGGTGCCAGTGATGGGAGATGAGAATGAGAGAGAGATTACAATAGAGGAAGTGAGGAGAGCACTAGATGAAACGAGAGTAGGAAAAGCATCTGGTATGGATGGTGTGAAAGCTGAGATGTTGAAGGAAGGGGGTGTGACTGTACTTGAATGGTTGGTGAGATTGTTTAATGTGTGTTTTGTGTTGTCAATGGTACCAGTAGATTGGGTCTGTGCATGTATTGTACCACTATATAAGGGTAAGGGAGATGTGCATGAGTGTTGTAATTCAAGAGGTATTAGTTTGTTGAGTGTAGTTGGAAAAGTGTATGGTAGAGTACTGATTAATAGGATTAAGGATAAAACAGAGAATGCAATCTTGGAAGTACAGGGTGGTTTTAGAAGAGGTAGGGGTTGTATGAATCAGATTTTTACAGTTAGGCAGATATGCGAGAAATATTTAGCAAAAGGTAAGGAGGTTTATGTTGCGTTTATGGATCTGGAGAAAGCATATGATAGAGTTGATAGGGAAGCAATGTGGAATGTGATGAGGTTATATGGAGTTGGTGGAAGGTTGTTGCAAGCAGTGAAAAGTTTCTACAAAGGTAGTAAAGCATGTGTTAGAATAGGAAATGAAGTGAGCGATTGGTTTCCGGTGAGAGTGGGGCTGAGACAGGGATGTGTGATGTCGCCGTGGTTGTTTAACTTGTATGTTGATGGAGTGGTGAGAGAGGTGAATGCTCGAGTGCTTGGACGAGGATTAAAACTAGTAGGCGAGAATGATCATGAATGGGAGGTAAATCAGTTGTTGTTTGCGGATGATACTGTACTGGTAGCAGACACAGAAGAGAAGCTTGACCGACTAGTGACAGAATTTGGAAGGGTGTGTGAGAGAAGGAAGTTGAGAGTTAATGTGGGTAAGAGTAAGGTTATGAGATGTACGAGAAGGGAAGGTGGTGCAAGGTTGAATGTCATGTTGAATGGAGAGTTACTTGAGGAGGTGGATCAGTTTAAGTACTTGGGGTCTGTTGTTGCAGCAAATGGTGGAGTGGAAGCAGATGTACGTCAGAGAGTGAATGAAGGTTGCAAAGTGTTGGGGGGCAGTTAAGGGAGTAGTGAAAAATAGAGGGTTGGGCATGAATGTAAAGAGAGTTCTATATGAGAAAGTGATTGTACCAACTGTGATGTATGGATCGGAGTTGTGGGGAATGAAAGTGATGGAGAGACAGAAATTGAATGTGTTTGAGATGAAGTGTCTGAGGAGTATGGCTGGTGTATCTCGAGTAGATAGGGTTAGGAACGAAGTGGTGAGGGTGAGAACGGGTGTAAGAAATGAGTTAGCGGCTAGAGTGGATATGAATGTTTTGAGGTGGTTTGGCCATGTTGAGAGAATGGAAAATGGCTGTCTGCTAAAGAAGGTGATGAATGCAAGAGTTGATGGGAGAAGTACAAGAGGAAGGCCAAGGTTTGGGTGGATGGATGGTGTGAAGAAAGCTCTGGGTGATAGGAGGATAGATGTGAGAGAGGCAAGAGAGCGTGCTAGAAATAGGAATGAATGGCGAGCGATTGTGACGCAGTTCCGGTAGGCCCTGCTGCTTCCTCCGGTGCCTTAGATGACCGCGGAGGGTAGCAGCAGTAGGGGACTCAGCAGTATGAAGCTTCATCTGTGGTGGAAATGTGGGAGGTTGGGCTGTGGAACCCTAGCAGTACCAGCTGAACTCGGCTGAGTTCCTGGTTAGGCTGGAGGAACGTAGAGAGTAGAGGTCCCCTTTTTTGTTTTGTTTCTTGTTGTTGTCGGCTACCCCCCAAAATTGGGGGAAGTGCCTTTGGTATATATATATATATATATATAGATATATAATATATTTATATATATATATATATATATATATATATAATATATATATATTTATATATATGTATATATATAAATATATATATATATATATATATATGAGCTAAGCACAGTCAGGTTGTTACTTTGTGGAATAAGTGAATGTCAACAGATCTGTCTTCTTTGTTAAAGGAAAGACGGTTATAATGTGGCGTTGTTGCCACTTTGAGAATGTCGTTATCGGCTTGGCTTGGCACTCAAAAATGTTCGTTAAAAGTTAGCGTCCCCAAAATCTCTCTCTATTGGCTCTCATAAGACTTTCGGGTCAAAACAGCCAATCATCGATCAGGGCATAGAAAGGCCAAGGTGGGCGCTTGAACTGCCCATAGTTTTTAGTCAGTTAGAGTTGGGAGGCTTGAGTGTATAGACCTAACGTCCAGGTCACGGGTGCCAGAATGAGTGCCAACAAGTACCATTTCTCTGAGGACTTTTTCTTAGTAAAGTAACGTAATGATAATTAAGGGCCGCCCTTGTAGCTTAAATAGAATAATACAGCATTGGAAAATTAACAATTCGACTTATCATTTGTGCATGATCCTACCCTCTCTCGTAATAGTGTTAGCCATCAAATGGATTGTCTCTATCTTTGTTTCCCCAAGACGTGAAGTTGAACCCCCCTTAATACGACCTAAATCGGGTCCTATATATATATATATATATATATGTGTGTGTGTGTGTGTGTGTAAAAATTCTAAAAGTTAAATTAAAATTCCTCGAGGAAAGAAGTAATTTCGAATAATAATGCAAGAAATCTAAGCATAAAATGAATTTAAAGATCAGAGACTTCAAAACAAAATTATATTAAAATACGAAAAAAAAATTATGTTGAATATGAGGAGAAAATAAAATTCACATTGGATGTAATGGAGGAGATAAATACGTTGAGATCAAGAAGAGGGAAATAGAGAGACACACAATAAAAGTGTCATATTTGTGTTCTTTTCTCCTGAATCTATTTATTGACGTCAGGTGAAGTCAGTCAGTGGTAATAAGAGGAGAGGTCAATGAAGCAAGGACCAAAGAGATTCGAACAACAACAACAACAGCAACAACATCAACAACAACCACGACAACAACAACAATTAAAGAAAGAAAACAAATAAACGAAATTGAGAAAAAGGAAACATTTTAATCAACCTGTTTTGATCACTGAAAAGAAGAAGGAAAGCCAAAGAGTAATTGGTTTTGCAGAATGTTAATTATTTATATTAAGTCTGACAGAGTAAAAGTTGTCTTATGATGTCTAATCTTAATATAAATGGAATATTAACAGTAACAGTTTTATACATTATTTAAGACGAAATACAAAAATCAAAACCTCATAGAAATTATATTAGGTTTATAGATAAAGTTTTTATTTAGTATTATTAAATTTGATTGATATAGATTTCCCATTTACATCCACATTTTCTAACATAAAAATTAATGTTTTCATGATGTCATAAAATTATACTTTTTGCATGAAAGGACATCAAATTACGTGAGGGAGAGAGAGAGAGAGAGAGAGAGAGAGAGAGAGAGAGAGAGAGAGAGAGAGAGAGAGGGGGGGAGTTTTTATTTATAAGGTGAGTTACATCATTCCCCCCCCCCTCCTTCTACCCAGCCAACGTCACAAAGACACAGTTACCTTTTCACAGTCGTAGATTACGAAGTATAATAATTTAGTTGTATTGTTTATTTAAATGTTTTTTTTACGTTTGAAAGTAATGTTGAGTTAAACAAAATTTAAATAATATGAGACACATGAAAATCAATGACAAATTATAAAAGGAAAGTTGTTTAGAAAATAATCAATAGATCAGTTGATTTGATTACTGAGATATTGTGTTCTGAGTTATTTTATGACTTACGTGTGAAAATAAACACTGGTGAAATGTTCAGCCTTAATTGGGATTGAATTCCAAAATGGAGGAAACTCCTCGAACATCAACATTCATCAGAGATACCAAATACATTCGAATGTATGTCAATGTGGAAAGTTTACTCTATTAGAATATATTAGGAACTCTGTTAAATAGTAAACACTTTAAATAGAAGATATGAATCTTAAATCATTTTTCATTATGTGAATTATTCAAGATCAATCATTCTGATACTGATGCTGCAGAGAGAGAGAGAGAGAGAGAGAGAGAGAGAGAGAGAGAGAGAGAGAGAGAGAGAGAGGGGAGTTTTTATTTATAAGGTGACTTACATAAATTCTTTACTTCAACCCTGAATAAAACACAAAACTCAGAAAATCCATTCAAACAGTAAGTGAGAAAAAGTTGAAATAGAATTCGCCTCTCAATAAAAAAAATGTTGTTTAGTACCTCTCAGCCCCTTGGAACTACTGACATTTAATTACGAATTAGGTAATTTAATATCCTTCCATAAGGAAACAGGAGAGCTCCATTAGGAATTGGAATCTGCATAATGGTGATGGATAAATATAACAGTTCCAGTGAGATTAATTCAAACTAATCCATATTCATATTACAATTAGACTTGTTTGTTCTGGATGAATTCTGGCAAAGATTACAGAGTGAAAAGTTATAATGTGTTATTTTCTTTCTTTTTGTTTCTTATCAATCTTGAAGGGATTACATCTATTCAGAACGAATACTGAAGTGGACTGTAATTGCTGATACTTTGAGCTCAGTTGTGTTTATATTATCATTATAAAGCAATCTCATTACTTTCAATGTCATTTTTAGTTTACTACTATTTCAGGACCATACAGAAGGAGCAATTACTAAATGGAACTAGAGAATGATTGATACTTGTGGGTGATACACCTCAAGAATTTATTGTCTGTTCCTGTTCAAAATTTGGTCTTTTAATATCGAGGGTTTAACGTGTTTTAAGGCTGAAGATAGGCTTCGTTTGGCCTTGATGATAGACAATTCAAACCTCAATTACATATCATAATAATAATAATAATAATAATAATAATAATAATAATAATAATAATAATAATTATTATAATTATTATTATTATTATTATTATTATTATTATTATTATTATTATTATTATTATGATAATAACAATCATATCATGAAAACTAAATAGTTTGATTAAATAGCTAATAATTTTATATCAAAATATGAACAGATATCTTTGGAGAGTCTTCCACCAATCATGATCATTCTGTTTGATAAAGAAACCACAGCCGACTTCCAAACTCTCTGCTTTGCACAGAAATGAAAAACAGATAAACATAAAAAAAGGCGTCAAAATAATACAAATATCAATTAATATTTTTTCAAGAACTGTAAAGGGAATTTCATCAATAACTTCGCTGTCTGATTTCAAGGATGGCTATTTTCAAAATATCAGAATTTTGATCAAATGCCTGTGTACCAACCGTGTGTCACACGATCGTACATAAATTATTTTGTACATATTATGATTGTATCTGCGCTCTTCCCTCGCACTAAAAAGAACCTGAATAATCATGTCTCCGGTTTTCCTCTGTAACATTGTCACTTTCTCGAACATATATTTTCCTGTTGCCTTGAGGTTTTGTATATAAACGAGAGTTTTCCTTAATAAAGTACTTAGTTGATTGCATCCTGCCTTTGAGTTCACAAACCTCTCTCGGCCCGTCACATTAGAGACCCTGGAAGTCGACTCGCTCCCACGAAATTCCACCCCCACCCCCTTGCCCCTCCATTGTTGGTACTATGGCGGACTCTACGGCAGTTGGTGCTGCAGCCGCTCCATTCAAACTTTCATTGTTTGCCAGCGGAGAGGCGTTTGCTTGGTTTCAGCGCGCAGAAGTCCAGTTTCGCATCATTGGCGTGACTCGCTGAACCACCAAAGCGGATTATGTTCTCGCGGCGATACCCGAGGACACCTTCCCAGAAATATCCGACTGGTTTTGTGACAAGGAGACACCCCAATAGCGTATGACGCCCTCAAAAAATACCTTCTGCAGCAGTACTCGCCGTCACCAGCCGCCCGTATAGCAAAGCTTTTAGAGATCTCGCAACAACCGTTGGGGGACCAAAGGGCTTCCCTTGCCCTCAGGGAAATGACCAGTATCGCTCGCCTTCAACCTGCCGCAGACGGCTCTCCTCATGAGGTGAACCCTTTGGATACGCCGTTTACCCGAACCTGTACGCGCTGCCATACCCGATGTCGATAGTTTACCCATAAAGGACTTGATGACCAAAGCCGACGCCCTTATGGACCGCCACTTCAAGACCTCCATCAACGCCTCCACCCCTGACGAAGAGAATGCCTATTCAACGTTAACCGAAGCTGACATGAATGACGTAGGACATACACGCCTACCCCGTGACGTGCCGAAGCAGCGACAAAGCCGCCCACCACCCACCAATCGCTCGCGCCCCAACGAACGACTTCTACAGCCACTTACTACCTCCAATCAGCCGCAGTTTTGCTGCTACCACTTCAGATTCGGGGCAACCGCGAAGAAATGTGCCAAGGATTGTCAGTGGCCAAAAAATGTGTAAGTAGGCCATCGCTCGTGGCGGTGGCCTCCCGTGTTTCTTTTTTTTTTACAGGATGCAGGAACGGGCGTGCGATTTTTGGTAGACACGGGTGCTTGTCGTTCTCTTTTGCCAAGGAAACTCTCCAAGGTACGACGTAGTCTGTCTACATCTGCCAACGTCCGCTTGGTAGCTGCCAACGGATCTGCGATACCCACCTACGGTTATGAGAACCTCACATTAATGTTCGGAAACGGTAAATTCAATTGGAAGTTTCTCGTTGCTGACGACACCATGCCAATCCTCGGTGCAGATTTCCTCTCTCATTTCCACCTTCTGGTCGATGTTGCCCACCGACGATTGGTCAACGCAGACTCGTACTTGTCGACACCTCTTCAACCCGCCCCCTCTAACCTCGCTCTCCACATCAGCGCACCCACGGATGCCTACGCCCACCTCCTCACGTCGTACCCGGAAGTTTTCCGTCCAGAACTTCGCCAAACGACCACGGTTCCTGCCAAGCACGGTATTTATCACCATATCAAGATGACGGGACCCCCAGTCTTCGCAAAATTCAGACGTCTGGCACCGGAACGATTGGCAGCCGCCAAACAGACATTCGCCGAAATGGAGGAAATGGGCCTTTGCCAAGAGGTCTCCAGCCCTTGGTCGTAACCCTTACACATCGTTCTGAAGAAAGACGGCTCCCTCCGTCCGTGCGGGGATTACAGGCGCCTGAACATGCAAACAGAACCGGATCACTACCCCCTCCCTAACATTGCCGACGGGACCTCCTACCTGCACAAAGCGAAGGTTTTCTCAACGCTCGACCTCCTGAAGGGGTATTATCAGGTTCCTATGAACCCAGAAGACATCCCTAAGACCGCCATCACCACTCCGCTTGGTAAATACACCTTCAATTACTCCTGTTTTGGCCTTCGTAATGCTGGGGCAACGTTTCAACGTCACATGGATGGCATCTTAGGGGACCTCCCTTTCTGTGTATGTTATGTGGATGACATACTTGTGTTCTCCTCCTCAAAAGAGGAACACCTCCGTCACCTGCGCATCGTGCTCGACCGCCTGCAACAAAACGGCCTTGTAGTCCGGTACGTCAAGTGTACTTTTAGCGCCAACGAGGTGTCGTTCTTAGGGCACCGCATCATTCCTAAAGGAGTCCATCCCCTCCCTGGGAAGGTAGCAGCCGTTCAGAACTTCCCCGCGCCCTCAACCGTCAAAGCTCTGCAGGAATTCTTGGGCATGATCAACTACTATCACCGTTTTCTGCCAGCCATTGCCGCCACTCTTGCTCCCCTCTACGCCTCCCTCAAGGGCAAGCCAAAGGACCTGAAGTGGGGTCCCCTTCAAGATGCAGCCTTCTGCAATGCAAAGAAGGCCCTATCAACTGCTGCGGCTCTCACTTTTCCTCTCCCACATGCCCCTCTCCTTCTCTCCACCGATGCCAGTGACATCGCTATTGGTGCAGTACTAGAGCAGGTGGTCAACGGCTCGCCTTGCCCATTGGCCTTCTTCAGCAGAAAACTATCCAAGGCAGAATCGGGTTATTCTACCTTCGATCGAGAATTGCTGGCGGTGCACTTGGCTGTCCGTCACTTTCGCCATTTCTTAGAAGGTACGGCCTTCGTCATTCGCACAGACCACATGCCTCTGGTGCACGCCTTCACTCGACAGTCTGATGCCTGGTCCACCCATTAACACTGACATCTCTCCGCCGTGGCTGATTACAAATGCACCCTTCAATACCTCCCTGGGAAAATGAATCCCGTTGCCGATGCCCTGTCAAGAAACACGTTGGCTGCCGTTCAACTGGCATTAGATTACAACACCGTGGCTGAAACCCAATGCAAGGGTCCAGAGTATCAAGCATGTAGGACATTCTGCACGTCCCTCTGTTGTGAGGAAACCTCAATATCTTGAGGATTAATTGTAATAAATCTAAAGAGCCAATTAGGTATGTAGGATTAAATGTATGTTGCAGGGACCATTTATATAGAAGAAAAGTTCTTCCAAGATTTTGTTGAGAAAATGTAAAAGAAGGGAGATGTAACAATATGTGAATGTTGTGGTCAGGATTTCGTATGTAATCAGTGTATGAATATTGTTGGTACGCTGTCTAAGTTTGTAAATTATATCTGTTGTTTACGTTTGGGTAAGTCACTGACCACAGCATCTTCCGCATTCTCCCCCGCTCTACACATGTTGGCTCGGCAATGCTGTATAACCTGCTGTTTAACTTGTATAATAAACTAAGGTTAATTACCCTCAGCTTATCAATCAGAACCCATAACAAATGCAGACATCTGCTTCACTTGTTATGATTTCTCAAAAACCAGACGATATAAAATGTGTTGACAACATCCATTAATCCTGATTAAGTTTTCTCTCAACTAATTTCTCTTCATTTTGTAGACTCATTCTTCCTATTTATAAGACAACAAAAAGCTTTTAGAATTAAGCTAAAACAGATATGTACCACCAAACGTACACAATTATATCTGGTACATTCTTTGCACTTCAGAGAGATGTATTGTTTTGCATGTATAAGATATGAGTGAGTCCTTTCATGGATTTTTGTTTCTCCCAATTTCCACCGACAATAAATCCTCCGAAAAACTAGTCAACCATGGAACTCAAAGGACGAGGTTTTAAGAAACTCCGAAGGATAAAAACAGTTAAGGAATATAAATAATTAGGAGAATGGTACTAGGATAAAGGAAACCAAAGTCTCAGCATAAGCAAAAGGGAAGCAATAAGAGAATAGGCTACATGGTACAGGAAGTTAGGAAGTATGGAGACAGTAACAGAGTAGGAGATTTGGCATTGTTAGTGAGAATAAAGATCTATGAGACAGTAGTAGTACCTACAATGTTTGCAAATATTTAGACATGGGGTGTAATAAAAGAAAAAGAAATGAAAGAACTAGAGAGTAAACAGTACAAAATTATGAAAGGAATGTTCAAACCGGTTTCTACCAGATCATACTGGGGGCTAATAGCAAAAATAGGAATACGGCCAGTTGAAAATAGAATACAGTATGAAAAATGTGAAGTTATTTCATAACATCAGATGACAAATGGCTAGTTAAGAAAGTAGTGGAAGATCAAATAAGAGAACCATATGGGGAATGTTGGGAAAAAGTATTAAAGAAATATGCGATGAATATTATATTAAAATTGAAGAAGTAAGAAAGTATAAATTAACAAAAATTTAAAAAGAAACGAAAAGTAAAGTGGCAAATGAAATTGATATAAAAATAGAAGCAAGAAAAGCAGAGATGACCAAACTGAGGTTTGTGAATAGTAATGGCAGAAGAGACTGCATAGGTGAACTTGACACTAATGCGAGAGTAATATTTATGAAAACAAGGTGAAATTGTGAGAATTAAAAAAAAAATTATAGAAACAGGAAGGATAAGGATACCCTTTGTGTTTTGTATAGGGAGGCAGAGGTTACTACTGAGCATTTGGTCAAGTCGTCCATAAAACTAGCACACTGGCCATTTTGGAGAATGATTAAGTCCCTAATTTGATAGACAAAGAGGTGTATTTGGGCGTAATATTTGTGGTATCTTTAACGAACAAAGGCAAATCTATAACCAAGCATTTTTAGCCAAAAAGTTCTACCCTGAAGGTGTTCTTGAGCTCTGGTGTGTGCGTTTTAGCTATGCAAAATATCAATGATTAGTAACTGGGGTCACTCTGCTGCTTTTTGTTCCAAACGGTTATGCAACATTGGATGTTAAAACTGACTGGTTTGTGTTTAAGTAACTCGGTAATTTACTCACCTCATTAATTTAAGCTTGTAATTATTTACATTTCTGTACCTATTTATATGTGTGATTACCTAGAATTGTTGACGTAACAACCAATGAATGCCACTTAATTCTTTTGTGTGTATTTAACTCTTCATGCTAGACCGTAAAATTTACTTTAGAATACTGTTGGTACTTATATAAGCATCATTCAGAACCTACGGAAAAACAAAATTAGCATACAGAACCATTTGCTATTCATAATTTCTCTCTCTCTCTCTCTCTCTCTCTCTCTCTCTCTCTCTCTCTCTCTCTCTCTCTCTCATTAAATTGCCACTGTATATAAGGAAGAAAAGATTCGATAATTGCTATAGTTTTCAACTACTCGCTATCTTTCTCCCCCTAAATCTAATATTACAAATATGAGATAGTATTCGTAAATATAATTGTTTTTTTTTATGAAATCTTATGACAGGAAAGAAGAGCAGATCTTTCTCTATCCTCTCAAACCTAATTTGAAAAAGATCAAAGATTATCATAGGATAAGAAGGAATAAAAATTGAAAATTTTTTAATATATAGACTTAGATAAAGGGATGATATGGAATTAGATTTCATTTAGTCCCCCTCGAAAATCAAGACAGAAACGATAGAAAACTGTGTTGCGAGTTCTTCTTTTTTCTGCAAAATCTATAGATAATTTGCTTTAATTAATCTTCATTATAGTCAACGAAAATAAAGTTTTCACGTTTTTATTCTATCATTCAGTTTCTTTACTTATTGATTACTGATGGAGCAGGAAAGGCTTCCTCCAATCTCAGTGAACTCTCAATATTAAGCAAATTCCTGACGAGATTGGGTCGGATGGAAAAACATTTTATCATCCTAATGATGCATTTTCAAATATATTGGGCTATTTAACTTTTTAAAAATTTGTTTTTTGTGTTTATAATTATTTTCAATAAATTTGAATGAAAATTTTTATATCATAGTGGAAGATTCAGTATAAATTGACATATATAATTATAGAACAAGAAATCAGAATTTTAAAAAGAGTCTGATCAAGTTGCTTGGAAGCTGCTGTAATGGCACATGGAAGTTTAAATAATTAATATTATTGAAAACCCTCTTAATTGAAGGGTTGAAAAAACATTTATTCTAAATGTGATTGTTTCTGTCTCTCGCGCATTGGGTGAATAGACGATTATGTTAAATATATTATCATTCCAGAGTATGTACTCTTAATGATCAGCTCACTACTTTTCGTAATCTCTGAATTTAAGAACCATCTAATTTTCCCAAAAATGAAAAGCAAATTTTCCCTTAGCAAACTTCAAGACAATGTAAAATACGTTTTATACATACTATTGATTTCATTTTTTTCTGTAACTATAACACCAAGATTTGGGTTATTGCAACATACTGATTAAACCTAACTCTTCCCTAAATTTACCAGATTGTTCCAAATTTGGGGACAATTTTCTTAGACGCCATGAAAGGTGATAGTGTATTACAGCCAACTCTTCATATAGGCACGGGCGCCATGACTATAATAATAATAATTGTTGTTGTTGTTGGAGTATTATAACCAACTCTTGTTGTTGCCTTTCCCTTGGTCAGCCCGTAGAATAAGAAGAAAGACCCATAAGAATCTATGTATCAACAAACCTGAAGACAAAATATCAAATTAAGAACCATATATAAATACTGAATATAACTATCAAACACTAGCAATATTAAATTTTCCAATATCTTTTATATATTTATAATAATCAATATATATATATATATATATATATATATATATATATATATATATATATATATATATATATATATATATATATATCTATCTATCTATCTATCTATATATATATATATATATATATATATATATATATATATATATATATATATATATATATATATATATACATATATATATATATATATAGATAGATAGATAGATAGATAGATATATATATATATATATATATATATATATATATATATATATATATATATATATATATATATATATATATATATATATATATATATATATATAATGGATTTTGAGCGAAGCCAGAAATCTATTTTTGTGTGAGATAGCCATGTCGTCCTGATGGAATTTCCTAAAGCGTAGCTTCCTAGGGTATATTTGACTACAGTGATATTCCCAGAGAATTTTACCTTAAGGTATCCAGAATTCTAACTCCTGGAGCGAATATCCCTAATTAAATCTAACAGGGATATCGCATAATATCAGAGGACGTATTCTTGACACGCCACATAGCTAACTTCACCCCGAACAGTATTAACGCTTCGAGGGGTTACAGTGGCAAGAATTTAAAAATGAGAATGAAAGGAGAGCCATTCATAAGGTATCTCTCCGATCCCATTTCAAGTGTGTATATGACGATAACGGCAGCGCCATCTTTATTCCTTGTAGCGATACACGAGGTACTACAGATACTGTATTATAGAGAGGGGTCAATAAGCCCTTTTTTAAATCAAAAGGAAGGGTAGGTCCATCAGGACGACATGGCTACCTCACCCAAAAATAGATTTTTTGCTTCGCTCAAAATCTGTTTTTTGGGCTCAGGCCATGTCGTCCTGATGGAAAGCTACCAGAGCATTACTGTATCTGTGGATTCTTAACTGGTGCCATACCCTCAAGAAAGTATTTTCCTGGTCCCTCTTGACCTATAGACATATGATGTTACTGTCATACATCATTTCATCTAAGCATGAACTATGTTAGTGCTTCCTGCCACCTACAGAGAAGAGTCTTACTAGACTCTGGAAAAAGTGTAGAGGAGTACATATTATCTATGGATGACAAAATGACAAGCTTGTACAGTGGTCTCGCCCTTTACTTTATAAAGCAAAGTCACCAATGCCATTATGAATTCCTGACATCTCCCCCAGCGTGTCTACTCTTAATAAATTATCAGACAACAGTTGGAACAAATTTTGCAACTCTACCACCATCCCCTTAGGGTACAACGTTAATCCTTCCTAAGGAAGGGTTAAAGTAAGTGATTTTTGCTTGAAGAGAGGAATAGTCTTAAAAGACGTTCCATGTTAAAATTATCCATATTTTAAAATTAATGCTCAATACATTTCTAATAAAATGAGTGTGGGCGAATAAGACGCAAGGTTCACTAAGAACTAGTTTATTAAAAATTTAATAAACATATATATCAGTCAGCATTTATAAAATTCATAAAATGCGGATGATATCCAATAAATCATAAAGAACAGTAAACAGAAAATATTATTTCGTCTAAAAGGAAACAAATTTGCCACTTTAATCAAATTATTAATAATGTTGATACAGTCTGTATTACTGTTTATTTACATTAGCGTAAAAAAACGCTTGGCACATGTGTCCGTATTATGCTTAGTTCACCAAAGTCAATGGAACAGTTCTTAAGGACACGTTAGTGGCCTATCACTCAGTTTGTAGTAACAGTCTGTGACTCCACACCCGCCCTCTTAACTAATTGTCCCAAATTAATTTCACTGTTCCTCGCAGATTTAAACAGCAGGTTCAAGAACTCTACCTGCTGCTACCACAGACCTCTTGAGTTGCTCCATTTGCTTCGCATAGTGCATAAAGAACACCTTGGATGACTACCAGCCAGTGTACGAACGAAGATGTTCAAATTCTATATTATTAAAAAAATTTATGGAAGAGGCAACTTTCCTAGGATCATGTCTTGCGGGTGTACAGTCTGGATCCGCACTGCAAATAAAATAGGTGATTTTCGCCCTTAGTTGTTTCAGAGATAAATTTGAGCCCGAGGTTTCTCCTCTGAACAGCTGTCCTCCTCTAAAGTCTGAAGTTCTATGAAGATAGACCTTTAAGCACTCTACTAGACATAGAGATGCATCTTCCTTCAGAGGGCAGATACTCTAGGGACCCCACCTGTTGGTGGGTAGCTCGTTCTTGGCAAGAAACGTCGGGTCTGGAAACGGATTCAGTTCTCCCCCTTTCAAGAACTGAATGCGGCCTTCCTCTTTCGAGAGCGCCACTATTTCACTAACTCTAGCCCCCGAAGTGAGTGCAAATAGAAATATAACTTTTGGAGTCAAATCCTTCAAGGCACACTCCTCATTGTTCATTATTGAGGCATAATGAGGAACCTTATCTAGTGTCCATGAAATGGGTCTTGGAGGCGCTGAAGGTCTAAGCTTAGCACAGGCCTTCAGAATTTTATTAAAATTATCGTTAGAAAGGTTTACCTGAAAGGTATATAGTATCGGTCTTGTCAAGGCAGACTTGCACGTTGATATTGTGTTGGCTGCTAAACCTTGCTCATGAAGGTGAATGAAGAAAAATGAACAAAAATCTGTCGAGATTTCTTTTGGTTTCTTCGCCTTGACAAAGGACACCCACTTCTTCAATGATGACTCATATTGTCTTCTGGTAGATTTGGACTTATATTCCTCCAAAAAGTCTATACTGTCTCTTGATACCCTGAATCTTTTTCTCATTGCTAAGGAGAGAAAATCATGAGATGCAGGTTCCAGGTTTTCTGTGATGAAGCGAAGAGAGTCGACTTCTGTACTCGCTGAGATAGGGATGGATCCAGTAGCGGTACAAACTTCAGTCGTATTCCAATGCCAGAGGGAACCGAACGCTCTTTGGCCACTTGTGGGCCACTATTGCCACTTTCCCTTTGAAGGATCTAAATTTGTCGAGGACCTTCAAAAGAAGGTTGTCCGGAGGGAACAGGTAAATCCTGGACCATCTGTTCCAGTCTAGGGACATAGCGTCCACTGCCTCCGCTAGCGGATCCTCGTACGGGGACACATAACGATGTATTTCTTTGTTATCTTTCGTCGCAAAGAGGTCTATCTGCAATTCCGGGACTTGACTTGAGATGAAGGAGAAGGATCCTGCGTCTAGGGACCATTCTGACTCTATCAGTGTGAACCTGGATAGATCGTCCGCTGTCACGTTGCAGAACCCTTGAATGTGAACTGCTGACAGGTGCCAGTTCTTTCTTTCCGCCAAACGGAATATGGCCAACATCACTTGGTTGATTTGAGGCGATCTCGACCCTTACCGATTCAGGCATCTCACTATCACCTCGCTGTCTAGAACCAATCTTATGTGGGTTGAGTGGTAAGGAGATACTTTCTTTAGTGTGAGAAGTACTGCCATGGCTTCTAGAAACTTAATGTGAAATGAAATGACTTGAAAAGATTGGACCAAGCTCCCTGGACTCTCTTCTGGTGAGAGTGGCCTCCCCAGCCTTCCTTTGAAGCGTCTGTGTGGATAGTAACTGACGGGGAAGGAGGTTGAAGAGGTATCGACTTCCTCAGTTGCTCGGCGTTGGACCAAGGCTGGAGAAGCGTTCGCAGTCGAGTCGGTAGAAGTCTCATCAGATCTCTTCGCGCTTTTGATGCGTATTTTCTCCAGAAAACTGTTGCATCCTTTAGCTGTGCTCTTAGCATTGGATCTGTTATGGAAGCAAACTGTAGAGAGCCCAGCACTCTCTCCTCTTTGCGTCTTGATATCCGTTTGGATTTCAATAGTCTCTTGACAGATCCTGCTATTTCTTTCCTCGTCTTTCCAGGAATGGAAAGTCGATGTGACTCTAAATTCCAGTGGATTCCCAACCACTGAAATTTTTAAGCGGGAGATAGTCTAGACTTTTTGATGTTGATCTTGAATCCCAGATGTTCCTGGAACTGGATCACTATCTTGGAGGCTTGCATGAATTCTGTCTTGGATGCTGCCCACACCAGCCAGTCGTCCAAGTAGGCCACTACTTGGATCCTCTTTAGGCGTAATTGATGGACGGCTGCGTTCGCAAGCTTCGTGAAAATCCTTGGGGCTATGTTTAGCCCGAATGGCATGGCTCTGAAGGCGTAAAGACTTCTTTGTAACTTGAACCCTAGGTAGGAGGAGAGGTGACGATTAACTGGAACGTGCCAATAAGCGTCTGACAAGTCTATGGAGATGGTGTATGCCCTTTTGGGCAGTAGGGGTCTCCTGTGTTGAAGTGTGAGCATCCTGAACTTGTAGTTCACTATGAACTTAGTTTCCGAGTCCTTCTTTGGAACACACAACAGCCTTCCTTGGAACTTGATGGACTTTACTTTTCGGATTACTCTTTTCTCTATGAATTCTTGGACATATTCTTCCAGAAGGGGGATAGAGTGTTGGAAGAACTGAGGAAATGGAGGTGGAGGACTGCTCCAGCTCCAACCTAGTCCATTCTTTATTAGGCTGTGGGCCCAGGGATTGAAGGTCCAACGATCCCTAAATAGATGTAGTCTCCCTCCTACTGGTAGCATCTCACTTCTGCTCTTGTGGACCTGAGGCCTTACCTCCTTGACCACGTCCTCCCCTGAGTCCCCTTCCCCTTGAAGGGCGTCTAGAAGAACCTCTGGCTGTTACTCTAGCTTTTGAGTAAAAGGAAGTCTGCCTTTCAAAAATCTGGGTTAAAAACCGGCGACTGTCGCCACTTCTTGAGGTGCCAACTGGTACGTGGTTGGAGGTTGTGCCACTATCTGAGGCACCATGGTCGCAGGAAGTTGCTGTTGTTGCTGTCGGTAGGGCTTAGCCGGCCGAGAGGATAGCCTAAGCCTTTTTGTCTTCTTCTTGGGTTGGGGACCCTCATCCGGAGAAGACTTTCTCTTAAGATTTAAGCCCCACTTTTGGAGAAGGTTCCTATTTTCCGTGGCGGTCTTGTCTACTACCTCTTTAACTACATTGTTGGGAAAGAGGTCTTTACCCCAGAAGCAAGAGGAGATCAGTTTCCTCGGTTCGTGCCTCACCGCAGCCGAGGCGAACACAAACTCTCTACAGGCTCTCCTAGCTTTAACAAAGCTATAGAGATCCTTCGTAACTGTGGCCAGATGGATTTTGGTCACTACCATGAACATGTCCTGGTTCTTGGGGTCACTTGCCATCGTTTCTAACGTCGTTTGCAACGACATCAATACCACAAGTCTTTCTTTCGTCTCTTGCTCTCTGCGCAAGAGAAACTCCGACAACTTTGGAAGTACCTCACCAAACTGACGTTCAGCAATATCAGCTTCCAACTTCCCGACTGAGAAGGTAAGGTGGACGTCCTTCCAGTCTTTTTGGTCCAAGGGTAAGGTCAGGGATAACGGCTTGCATTCCTCTCAGGAGGGGCATGGTTTCCCTGCCTCCGCCGCCTTCAAGGCGGCCTTATATCCCTTTTCCCTGAAGGGAAAGGCTCTGATTGGAGAGGTCTCATAGGCACTTTTGAGTTCGTGAAGCCCCTCTCTTTCATCGAGTTCGTTAGTAGCGCCTGTGCTTCACTATGGTCAAGGACTATGACCTCCTTTGCCTCCGTTTCCTCCTTTGAGGCTGGCTCCTTCCTAAGACGGACATAGCAGTCCGGGCAAGAGTCTTTGTTGGGCCAAAATTCCACATCTTCCAAGGGAATTGAGCCCAACTTCTCCGATATAACAATCCTCCCGGTTTTCATTGGCATGTGTTCTGCATACCTCCAAGGATTGGTATCTGAGCACAAAGGAAGATCCTTCACGTTAAGTCGCTTCTGGGGCCGACGTGATGCTACGTATTTCCAGTTTCATCTCAGCTTCCTTTTCATCATTCTTCTTTTGTATTTGTTGAATCATTTCAACAATAGAAGAAAGAGTCCTACCCAGATCACCTGGGATAACAGACGATGTTGAGGGAACAGGTTCTGGTGCCGGAACCGATGTAACCAACACCTCATCGATTTCTTCCTCTTCTATTTCTGGAGCCTGGGTCCGCTTCTCCTCCTGACTTTCTCCCAAAAGGTCCTTCTCTGTATAATCCGACACTTCTGACATCTTATCGTCCAATTGGATGTCTTGAAGGGCGGCGGAGACTTCAGAATCTACCGGAATCTGGACGGTTGGTATCTCCTCATGAGGCTTACGGAAAAGGTAGGCCCTCATCTTCTTGTTTGGAAGGTAGGGTTCTGGAGTGTTTTTCTGAAAACCCCTCACCCAGGTTTATAACTTTTCCCTAGCAGCATCCCTTGACTCCGCCGACTTAGGGGTGTCAAATGCCTCAGTAATCAGGTTAGAACATATAGTACATACCTGAGAGTTCCAATACCGGAGATCACCTTTGGAGACTGTGCATGCTGCATGCCTCCTGCATAACTCATGTTCACAGAAATTCTTGCTGCGGACATTGCAGAACATACTCCCGCACTTCGTATGGTCCTCCTGTAAAGAGAAGAAAATCCATGAGTATCAAGTGAAGGTTTTTCACTTATTATGTAGCTTAAACAGTAAAGCTAGAAAGGAAATAAGGAAAGACACATACTTGTATTTCCTGCCCAGAAAATTGCTGTAACCTCCCAAGATATTAAAACTAAGGTTAATTCTTATTCTAGAATAACTTATATATTTTCATAAGCGGAAAGTTAAGGTATAACTCACACCTTGAAATAAAGTGTTAATATACGGGATAGAATGAATACAGAAAAAACTCACTTTCTACATACTGTATGGTCTCAACAAAAGGCTGTAGAAGATAACATTAAGGATGTTGGAAGAACTTTAGTGTTACAACAAACTCTATACTGTAGTTTTATCAATGAAGTGTGTACTACACCACAAATATAGTAACTAATGTACATCGCATGCTGCCATGCCGGCCGGCATTCACCCTTGTATAGTTTAAAAGTAGGCTACTTTTAACTAATGGGCGGCAGAACACTAGCTCGCAAATGTGTGCCGGCCAGCAATCACTGCCGGCCGGCAACTGAAAACACTAGCACCAGGCTGCCGGCCGCTAATCGTAGTAGCCGACAGATCTCGGGATGTGTTTCTACTGCCGGCCGGCAAAGGTAGCGATACCCATGCTAGCCGGCAGTGACTACGAACCAGCGAGCCTCTACCTACCCCGCTGCCAGCCGTTTAAGCCGGCAGCCGGGCTAGGGTTACAATACACTAACAAGTGAAACAGTATGGATGTAAGGTTATGAGGCGGCCTTGCCGAACAACCTTCCACCCAGAAAGAATGAACCTATGGAAGGGGAGAATGTAGCATTCAGGCTTCCTATATAAGCAAAGCCTGCTGGGCTCTACCAGCAGACATGGAAGGGAGACCAAGGGAGGTCTGGGGTTCACTCTGCAGAAGAAAAAAGGGTCTCTGCCGGCTGGCAGAGAGCTGAGCCGGTTCCACATCCTAACCTACACTAGGTACAGATGTAGGACTGCGGCCAAGAGATGTGATGGCTAGCCCATCACTAAAAAACAAGGTGGGAAAGGGTTAAGGGTCCTGTAAACTTTGCTCTAGTATGAGACATATTCAGCAGTTAAGAAAGCTCATCCTAACCTAGGGTTTGTCTATTAGAGAGAGAGGTTGGCAATACTTGCTACCTTCCTCCATACCAGAACAAAGTTTGGTGTAGTTATTTTGCCAGGCAACGGAGAAAACTCATTCTCCAGCCCGAGAATAACAACACACAGTCTGCTAGACCACTAGTAGAATGAATCATCTCATACAGACTCCTTCAGATGTGGGCTAGGGAAGCAAAGCCTCCTGTGTCTGCACCTAACCTAGCAAAGGAAACTCATTCTCTATGCTAGGAAGATGCAGACCACAGACTAAATACTCTGATGTTGTGCCCCAAACCCAAAAATCAGCCACTCTGGTTACTGGGTTAGGGCAGACATGTCCTAGTATAGTTGTACCTGAATACTATTCAGATAGAACCACTAGGACTAAGCCTAAGGCTTACTCAGAGGGAGAAGGGATTGAACTTAAGTCTCCAGAGGAAAAAAGAACAACCGGGGATGTGTGTGAAAGTATAATAAAGCCCCATAGGCTACTAGCCTAGGTGCGGTGAGAATCGATTACCTAAATCACCGAAACTCTCTCGTATACAATCTTGGAGAAGAAAATTCTACAATATCTTACATTGTATAAAAGTTTTGCCTATAGCTTCAATAACATAACACTCGGAAAACTTATATCATGCATGAAAGTACTAGGGCCAGACACTTAGGCTACTAAGCCTTGCGAAAGGCAGGATCGGTTACCTAAATCGCCGAAACTGAAAACTAACGGCATTATATAAGAATTCCTAGAGGAGCTAAATAGCTAGATTTATTAAAGCATAATAACCAGGCACGTCGCTCTGGCTAACTAAATGACTCATGCATAGCGAGCGACAGCATCAAGGATGCCTCCGGTAGGCAACAGCTCTTGTTTACATTAATATCACTTTTGATTTAATTCAAAACAACTAGAGCTTACATCTATACGAAGTATAGATAATACTCAACTTTCTAGAGGCAGAAGAGGCCGGAGAAAGCATCATAATGTTAAATAATATCCAAAATTACGAGAGATCACAAGGGAAAACACCGAGTAGTAGAGCTACACGAAAAGGAATAAAGATGGCGCTGCTGTCATCGTCATATACACACTCGAAATGGGATAGGAGAGATACCTTATGAATGGCTCTCCTTTCATTCTCGTTTATAGATTCTTGCCCCTGTAACCCCTCGAAGCGTTAATACTGTTCGGGGTGAAGATAGCTTTGTGGCGTTTCAAGAATACGTCCTCTGATATTATGTTATATCCCTGTTAGATTTGATTAGGGATATTCGCTCCAGGAGTTAGAATTCTGGATACCATAAGGTAAAATTCTCTGGGAATATCACTGTAGTAAAATATACCCTAAGAAGCTACCCTTTAGGAACTTCCATCAGGACGACATGGCCTAAGCCCAATATATATATATATATATATATATATATATATATATATATATATATATATATATATATATATATATATATATATATATATATATATATATATATATATATATATATCATTATCATCATCATCATTAGCATCATTATCATCCCCTACGCTTTTGACGCAAAGGGCCTCGGTTAGATTTCCCAAGTCGTCTCTATCTTGAGCTTTTAAATCAATACCTTTCTATTTATCATCTACTTCACGCTTCATAGTTCTCAGCAATGTAGGCCTGGGTCTTCTAACTCTTCTAGTACCTTTTGGAACCCAGTTGAAAGTTTGGTGACCTAATCTCCCCTGGGGCGTGCGAAGAGCATGCCCAAACAATCTCCAACTACCCCTCACCAGGATTTTATCCACATATGGCATTTGAGTAATCTCTATTATAGTTTTGTTTCTAATCCTGCCCTGCCATTTAACTCCCAATCTTCTTCGGAGGGTTTTGTTCTCAAATCTACAAAATCTGTTGGATATTGTTTTATTGCCATACCAAGACTCATGTCCATACATTAACATCATACTCACTAAACTGATATATAACCTGATTTCTATTTGTAATTTCAGGTAATTTGATTTCCAAATTTTACTCAATCTAGCCTGTCTGATTTGCTTTTTTTCAATCTTTCATTATCCTCAATTTCAAAAGATCCTTTATTAAAGATTATAGTTCCATAATGTTGAAATGATTCCACCTCGTTAATCCTTTCTCCTTCCACGATATCTCATCTTCCATTGAATATTCCGTTCTTATCATCTATCTTTCTTCTACTTATGTTAAACCCAGCCATATGTAATATTTCATGCATTCTGGTAAGCAAGATTTACAAATCCTGTGGTGTTCTGCTAATAAGGACAGCGTCATCAGCATACTCTAGGTCAGCTAATTTCTTCTTATCACACCAGTCCAATCCTTCTCCACCATCCCCAACTGTGCAATACTTTCTTTTCTTTCAGTGGAATCAACTTTGCAATATTGTAAAACTGTAGATAAGGAAAGATTTCAATATCATAACATGAAAGCTTTATAAGGGTGAGACTGCATCACTTACACCTTTATTATCACCCCAATTAATAATGGTACATGCGTATATTGTATACAATTTGGTAGACTGGGTGGAGAGTGATAGGGGAATATCATAGACCTACAGTAACTAAGCCAAGTGCTGCACCACTCAGTCAACTGAAACTCAACCTCTATTATTATTATTATTATTATTATTATTATTATTACTATTATTATTATTTTCATTATTATTGAAAGCTAATCCATAGTCCTAGTTGTAAAAGCAAGGTGCTATAATTCCAAGGACTCTGTGACGTGCTGAGAGAAGGTTGTGACTCAAAGGCAGGATGAAAGCAACTGGGAAACTTTATTACAGAACACTCTCCTTTATATACAAAAACCCTATGCAACAGGAAATTTCCTGTTCAACCGACATCGCACCAAAACAGTTAACGGTGCGAAAAACAGACACATTATCTCAGGTTCAATGCAGCAAGAAATTTCCTGTTCTACCGACACTGCATTGGTTAACAGTTAACTGTGGGAAAGGCATGCACGGTATTTCAGGTTCTTTTTAGTGCGAGGGAAGAGCAAAGATTCAAGCATAATATATACACAAAATGAAATGTCGTTACTATGTACGATCGTGTGAAACACGGTTGGTACAAGGCTCCCCCCTAAAAATTACAAACTGTACATGTTAAATAAGGCGCCCTGATCTAGAGAGGCGAACTGTAGGACGGTCATCTGGCAAGAGATAAGCAGATTTTAGACGATCAATGGAGACCCAGTCTTCTTTGTCACGCGTGTTTAGTAGGAATGCTTTCAAACTGCATCGGATCACAAGGAAAGGGCCCGTGTAAGGGGGCGTTAGCGGTGGCTTGCTAGTGTCATTGCGCAGGAAGATGTCTTGAAGAGTGCAAGTCTGTCAGTATGTGATGCTTCGCTGGGGGCTTGTAAGTCTGGCGGCATGGAGTAAATTTTCCCACAACGTGACGTAAGTGCTGGAGATTAGCAGAGGAGGTTGTAGAAGGAAAATAATTGGCAGGAATGACCAACAGGTCACCATACACCATTTCAGCTGCCGAGACGTCGAGGGCATCTTTAAGAGTGGTTCTTAGTCCCGGGAGGACCCAGGGAAGCTGAGTAAACCAGTTGAAATCCATGCAGCGGGAATTAAAGGCTGCTTTGAGAGTATGATGAAAACATTAAACCATTCTATTGGCAGCAGGGTTGTAGGCAGTTGTCTGATATAGGGTGATGCCCAGGCGATTCGCTAATTATGTCTATAATTGAGAGGTGAAAGTGGTACCCCTGTCAGAAGTAATATGCTCAGGGATACCAAATCTTGCAATCCATCCTGAAAGTAAAGCAGATGTACATGAGGCGGACGTTGCAATTTCCATGGGAATGGCATCAGGCCAACGAGTGGAGCGGTCGATGATGGTAAACAGGTAACAATGTCCTTGTGATGTTTCAATGTACTTTGGAAGTTTGGCAAGAAGTACAGGTGTGGGCCCAATCCGTAGCATCCTTAGAAATGCCGTGCCAATTGAACTTCATCTTCAGCAGCTGAGCAGTAGAACGGCACAAGGGATGTGAAAGGCCATGAATGAAATCAAACACCTGCTGGCGCATGGGAGCAGGAATAAAAGGTCGCGGTCTACCAGTACTGACGTCACAGAGGAGGGTGGTGTTGGACTCTTCGAGCAGAAAGTCTTCCCAGCGCAGGGACGTGCAGGATGTCGTACATGCTTGATCCTGTCATTCGGCTTCAGCTAAGGCGTTGTAATCTAATCCCAGGTGAACGGCAGCCTACGTGTTTCTTGACAGGGCATTGGCAACGGGATTCATTTTCACAGGGACGTATTGAAGGGTACAATTGTTTTCAGCCACGGCGGAGAGATGTCGGCGTTGACGGGCGGACCAGGCGTCAGACTGTCGAGTGAAGGCGTGCACCAGAGGCATGTGGTCTGTGCGAATGACGAAGGACATACCTTCTAAGAAATGGCGAAAGTGACAGACAGCCAACTGCACCGCCAGCAATTCGCGATTGAAGGTAGAATAACCCGATTTTGCCTTGGACAGTTTTCTGCTGAAGAAGGCCAATGGGCGGGGCGAGCTGTTGACCACCTGCTCAAATATTGCACCAATAGTGATGTCGCTGGCATCGGTGGAGAGAAGGAGAGGGGCATGTGGGATAGGAAAAGTGAGAGCCACAGAGGATGATAGGGCCTTCTTTGCATTGCAGAAGCCGCTTCTTGAAGGGAACCCCACTTCAGGTCCCTTGGCTTTCCCTTGAGGGAGGCGTAGAGGGAACCAAGAGTGGCGGCAATGGCTGGCAGAAAACGGTGATAATAGTTGATCATGCCCAAGAATTCCTGCAGAGCTTTGACAGTCGAGGGCGCGGGGAAGTTCTGAACAGCTGCTACCTTCTCAGGGAGGGGAAGGACTCTTTCAGGAGTGATGCGGTGACTTAAGAACGACTCTTTGTTGGTGCCAAAGGTACACTTGTCGTACCGGACTACAAGGCCGTTTTGTTGCAGGCGGTCGAGCACGATGCGCAGGTGACGGAGGTGTTCCTCTTTTGAGGAGGACGACACAAGTATGTCGTCCACATAACCTACACAGAAGGGCAGGTCCCCTAATATACTATCCATGAGACGTTGAAACGAGGCCCAGGCATTACAAAGGCAAAAACAGGAGTAATTGAATGTGTATGTACCAAATAGAGTGGTGATGGCGGTCTTGGGGATGTCTTCTGGGTTCATAGGCACCTGATAATACCCCTTCAGGATGTCGAGCGTAAAGAAAACCTTCGCTTTGTGCCGGTGGAAGGTTACGTCGGCGATGTTTGAGAGCGGGTAGTGATCCAGTTCTATTTGCATGTTCAGGCGCCTGTAATCCCCGCACGGACGGAGGGAGCCGTCTTTCTTTAAAACGATGTGTAAGGGTGACGATCATGGGCTGGAGGCCTTTTGGCAAAGGCACATTTTCTCCATTTCGGCAAACGTCTGTTTGGCGGCTGCCAATCGTCCCGGTGTCAGACGTCTTAATTTTGCGAATACTGGGGGTCCTGTTGTCTTGATATGGTGATAAATACCATGCTTGGGAGGAGCCGTGGGCGTTTGGAGAAGTTGTGGACAGAAAATGTCCGTGTACAACGTGAGGAGGTGGGCTTAGGCATCCGTGGGCGCGCTGATGTGGACAGCAAAGTTGGAGGGGCCGGGTTGAAGAGGTGTCGACAAGTACGAGTCTCCGTCGACCAATCAATGGTGGCGACATCGACCAGAAAGTGGAAATGAGAAAGGAAATCTGCACCGAGGACTAGCAATGTTACGTCAGCAACGAGAAACTACCAATTATATTTACCGTTTCCTAATGATAATGTGAGGTTCTCGTAATCTTAGGTGGGTATCGCAGATCCGTTGGCAGCTACCAAGGCGACGTCAGCAAATGTAGACAGACTTCGTCATGTCATGAAGAAGTCCCTTGGCAAGAGAGAACGACAAGCACCCTTGTCTTCCAAAAATCGCACGCCCGTTCCTGCATCATGTAAAAAAAAAAGATTAGAAACACGGGAGGCCACCGCCACGAGCGATGGCCTACTTACACGTTTTTTTGGCCACTGTCAATCCTTGGCACTTTTCTTTGCGGTTGCTCCCAATCTGGTGTGGTAATAGCAAAACTTCGGCGGGTGGGAGGTAGTAAGTGGCTGTAGAAGTCGTTGATTGGAGTGCGAGCAAGTGGTGGGTGGTGGGTGGCTTTGTCACCGCTTCGGCACGTCACGGGGTAGGCGTGTATGTCCTACGGCATTCACGTCAGCTTCGCTTGACGTTGAATAGGCATCCTCTTCGTCAGGAGTGGAGGCGTTGATGGAGGTCTTGAAGTGGCTGTCCATAAGGGAATCGGCTTTGGTCATCAAGTCCCTTATGGGTAAACTATCGACATCGGGTACGGCAGCATGTACAGGTTTGGGTAAACGGCGTATTCAAAGGGCACGAAGTAGGTTCACCCTACGAGGAGAGCCGTCTGCAGCAGGTTGCAGGCGAGCAATACTGGTCAATTCCCTGAGGGTGAGCAAAGCCCTTTGGTCCCTCAAAGGATGCTGTGAGAGCTGAAAAAGCTTTGCTACACGGGCGGCTGGCGACTGCGAGTACTGCTGCAGAAGATATGTTTTGAGGGTGTCATACGTTATTTGGGTGTCTCCTTTTTCCAAAAGCCAGTCGGATATTTCCAGGAAGGTATTCTCGGGTATCGCCGTAAGAACATAATCTGCTTTGGTGGTTGAACAGGTCACGCCCTTGATGTGAAACTGGACTTCTGCGTGCTGAAACCAAGCAAATGCCTCTCTGCTGGAGAATGACGAAACTTTCAATGGGGCAGCCACAGCGCCAACTTCCTTAGAGTCCGCCATAGTACCATCAACAGAGGGGTGAGGGGGGGAGGAAGGCGGGAGGAGCGAGTCGACTTCCGGGGTCACCAATATGATGTGCTAAGAGAAGGTTGTGAATCAAAGGCAGGATGAAAGGAACTGAGTAACTTTACTACAGAACACTCTCTTTTATATATAAAAACTCAATACAACAGGAAATTTCCTGTTCAGCCAACACTGCACCGGTTTCAGTTAACGGTGAGAAAAATAGACACATTATTTCAGGTTCAATGCAACAGGAAATTTCCTGTTCAACTGACACCGCATCAGCTAACAGTTAATGGTGGGAGATACATGCATGTTATTTCAGGTTCTTTTTAGTGCGAGGGGAGAGGGAATATACGAGCATAATATATACACAAAATGAAATGCCGTTACTATGTACTATCATGTGACACATGGTTGGTACAACTCCAATAAGGAAAAAAGCCCAGTGAGGAAAGGAAAGTAGGATACAATTAAACAGCAAGAGAAATAATATACAATGAGAATAAAATATTCTAAGAACAGTAACAATGTTAAATTAGATCTTTCATATATTAACTATAAAAAATTAAAAAAATATAAAAAAAAAACAAGAGGAAGAGAAATAAGATAAAACAGCGTACCTGAGTGTACTCGCAAACAAGAGAGCTCTAATACAAGACAGTGGAAGGCTATGGTGTAGGGGCTATGACACTACCCAAGACTAGAGAACAATGATTTGATTTTGGAGTGTCGTTCTCTTAGAAGAACTGCTTACCATAGCTAAAGAGTTTCTTCTACCCTTACCAAGAGGAAATTAGCTACTGAACAATTGCAATGCAGTAGTTAAACCCTTCAAAGAAGAAGAATGGTTTGGTAATCTCGGTGTTGTCAGATGAATGATGACAGAGAAGTATGAGTAAGCAAAGGAATAAAATTAGTTGTAACCAGATAGAGGGATCCAATGTATAAGGCTACTCTCTGGCCAGTCAAAGGGCTCAATAACTATCTAGTGGTAGTATCTCGATGGGTGGATGGTTTTCTGGCCAACCTATAACATATGTTAGTGTACGAATGTTGTACGTACACATTGTGGTTCCATCCTCATGACTCCTCAATGTGATATAGAAATATTAGACTTGTACGTGTCCTCTTAGAATAAGTCAAAGTTTTAGGTTAACTTTAAACAATTTATTGATAGCTCCATCACTGGAGTATGGATGGTTTGGTCAGATGACCATTCCGTATGAAAATATGAATAGAACTGATTTATAATAGGCTCGCGTCGATAACATAACACTAGCTCTCTCAGCGTTTTATATAAATACAAAGTGAAATGATCACGTAGCCTTAGGGCCGGAAGTCAGGTGATTCCGGTAGGGCTCAATAGGTCAACTGCTTCCCACGGGAGGCGTTGTGACTTGTTTAAAAGACATACATAAATGTTTATTCATGCAATGCTTTCCCAGCATTGCTTAGCAGGGTCTAGTTTCACACCCTATTATGACTTGTTGTTACACTCCTAATTCGGCAATGACCCCTTGGGTCATGGGTTTATTAATGTATACATTACATTAGCGTGGACAGCTACCATTCAAGCATTGAACATTAAAAGTTACGTTAAAATACGTTTCCTAGGAGTTTGACTGAATGTGCATTTAGTCATAGCCATAAACAAGTGATTAAGGAATAATACGCAAAAAAGTATATGTAAAAAAAATAACACATACCTAACAGACATAGTCATAAACAAAGAAAAATGCATGGAAAATACAGATCCATGTATGCTATATATGGCATAATGCTAGTAAATGATTATGAGGTACCACAAAAAAAAAAAACATGTTTACACAAATTGGTATATTGTTAAAAAATAGTTGTTACTTTTGTTAAAGATACATATATATTATAATTGATATTAATGTTCATTAGTAACTGAGTGAGAATATTTTTTACATTGGCAAAGAAATAGATACATCAAAATGGATATGATTGTGCACAAGATATAGATTCCTAGTATGTACACACAACACGGTTTCATATATATATATATATATATATATATATATATATATATATATATATATATATATATATATATATATATATATATATATATATATATATATATATATATATATATATATATATATATATATATATATATATATATGTATTTTTGGGCTCAAGCCATAACGTCCTGATGAAAGGTTCCTTCAGTAGCTTCCTAAAGTATATTTAACTACAGTGGATATTCCCAGAGAATTAAACTAAAGGTTATCACAGAATTCTAACTTCTGGTGCGAGTACCCTAAACGTTTCCCTCTAGGATATCGTATATCAACAGGGGACGCCTGTATTAACACGCCACATAGCTATCTGTACCCCGTATAGAGTTAACACTTCGATATGGAAAGGTGGAGAATAACTGGGGAGCCGTTCCACAGTTACACTCATCCGTGGCTGCTTTTGGTACTCGAGACGTAAACAAACAGGCGCCATTGCTAAATGACGTCACGTCTGTCCTCATCCTGATGCCAGCTTCTTGCTAATATCCATGATGCAGCAGGTCAGGGCGGAGCCTGAAAGGCTGGACTAGAATAGACGGGAGGGTCCATCAGGACGTCATGTCTATCTCACTCAAAAATAGATTTTTCGCTTCGCTCAAAATCCGTTTTTTGGGCTCAAGCCATGACGTCCTGATGGAAGTGTACCAGAGAATTAATATATCGTGGAAATTTTCCCCCTTTTTATGCACGTGCCAAGGGCTTCGAATAGAGGTATGAAACATGTCCTACTAGAGATTCCGTGAAGAACTAGCTTCCTGCCCCCCTGACAGAGAAGTCCTGGTGGACCATACTAATATCTCGAAGCGATCATTGAAGAGCTACTCACTCTACGGAGAGTTCGTGCAGGACTCGGAGACAAGACATAAGGTTAATATTCGGGTAGAAATATTATCAATCATAGGTAAGTGATTAACAATTACTACACTCCCTGGAGGAGAAATCAATCTGGTCTCGAAGGCAGGACGAAGGTTAATATTCAAGTAGGAATATTATCAAAGCATGAGTGAGTATATAATACAGTTATATATGTATTATTCTTCTCTTTCAGAAAGAAAGGGTTAAACGAAACTATGACAATCATATATTTCATAATAAATAATAGGAGCGGAGAGAGACGCACATGTAATAAAATAGAAATTTTATTTCGAGAATTGCAGATTATTGTGATAACAATTGCAATAGTAAATGTAAAGTTTATTTACAATAATAAAGAATAATGTACATAGGAAATAAAGATTTCAATCTTGAATCTGAAAAGAATTTTCACTTCCAGAAACACAAGTTCCAGAGGAACATCAGTCTTTTTCAAAGAAAACACATCATGCTCTAAAGCATGTGGCACTCATGTAAAGTCTATGACATTTTCACCTTGGTAAGAACAGTCTATTAGAAACACTAAGTGTCCATGAAATCACTATGTATCACCATAGGGTCAACACAGACACCCGGAGAGTTACAGTCCCAAGTAACTCGCTGTTCTATGCAGAGTTAAACAGCAGGTTTCATAACACTACCTGCGGCTACCATGAAATGTTTGACTTCGTGCACTTGCTTTGCGTAGTGCTTGAAGAAAAGCTTCATCCTGTGAAGCTCTTGAGGCTTTCGAAATCCATACTCTGGAAGAAATTCAGAGAAGAAGCGACTTTCCTAGGATCGTGACCTGCGGGTGTACTGTCAGGATCCGCTTTTAGTTGTTTTAGTGACAGGTCGCTACCCGATGTTTCTCCTTTGAAGAGTTGTCCTCCACCGAAGTCTGAAATTCTTTGAAGATAGACCTTAAGACTCTCCATTGGGCATAGAGAGACATCTTCCTTCAGGGGGCAGATTCTCCAAGGGCCCTATCTCTTGGTGGGTAGTTCATTCTTAGCGAGAAACGTCGGATCAGGGAAGAGGGTAAGTTCTCCTGTATCTGCGAATAAGACATGACCCTCTTCTCTTGATAATGCCACCATTTTACTGACTCAGGCTCCCGAGGCGAGAGCAAAAAGGAAGATAACTTTTTGAGTCAAGTCCTTTAGAGGGCATGAATCGTTGTCCAGGTTAGAGGCAAAATGGAGCACCTTGTCCAGGGACCAGGACATAGGTTTTGGCGGAGGTGCTGGGCGTAGTCTAGCGCATGCCTTTGGCAATTTATTGAAGATATCACTGGACAGATCAATCTGGAAGGCGTACAGGAGTGGTCTAGTCGGAGCCGAATTGCATGTGGAAATCGTGTTGGCTGATATGCATTGTCCATGAAGGTGAATGAAGAAGGACCTACAAAAATCAATGGTGATTTCCGTAAGATTTTTTGCCTTGACGAAAGAGACCCACTTTCTCCAGGAAGATTCGTATTGCCGTCTAGTAGATTCAGTCTTGTATTCCTTGAGGAAGTCTAAACTTTTCTTCGAGATTCCAAACCTTTTCTTTGCGGCTAAGGAGAGAAAATCATGAGATGGAGGTCCCTGACTTTCAGTGATGAAGCAAAGACAGTTGACTTCTGTATTTATTGAGAGAGAACTGGGCCCGGTAGGGGGATCAGCGTGGGCTGCAGCTCCAGGACCAGAGGGTACCAATTGCTCCAGGGCCACTTGGGAGCCACAAGGGCCGCTGTCCCTTTGAAGGTTCTCAGTTTGGAGAGGACTTTCAGCAGAAGGTTGGGGGGAGGGAACAGGTATATCCTGGACCATCTGTTCCAATCCAGTGACATGGCATCCACTGCTTCTGCCTTGGGGTCCTCGTACCGGGCCACATATCGAGGAAGTTGATTGTTGTCGCTCGTCGCGAAGAGATCGATCTGAAGTTCCGGGACTTGGTGAGAGATGAAAGAGAATGACCTTGCGTCTAGAGACCATTCCGACTCTATTGGGCTTGTCCTTGATAGAGCGGCCGCCATCATGTTGCGGAATCCTTGTAGGTGAACTGCAGACAGGTGCCATTTCTTCTTTTTTGCCAAACGAAAGATCGGAAGAAGTACCTGATTTATCTGGGGCGATCTTGAGCCCTGTCGATTGAGACATCTGACTACCACTGAGTTGTCCAGAGTCAGACGAATGTGGATTGAGGGAGGCGGGGAGAGTTTCTTCAGGGTGCAAAGAACCGCCATGGCCTCCAAGATGTTGATGTGAAATGTCTTGAATAGGGGAGACCATGTTCCTTGAACCTGTCGTTGGCGGGAGTGACCTCCCCAACCCTCCAGCAAAGCTTCCGTGTGGATGTTGATCGATGGAGGCGGGTGTTGAAGAGGAATGGACCTTTTCAGGGCCTTTGCTCCCGACCACGGCTTTAAAAGCGAGCGAAGTCTGTTTGGAAGCCGTCTCTTGAGGTCTCTTCGAGCGATTGATGCGAAACGTCTCCAGACTCCCGCGGCATCCTTTAGCTGTGCGCAAAGCACTGGGTTTGTCGGAGAGGCGAACTGTAGAGAGCCGAGAACTTGTTCCTGCTGTCTTCTTGAGATACGTTTGGATTTTGGAAGTCTTCTGACTGACCCCGCTATTTCCTTCCTTTTCTTCTGTAGGATGGAAAGGCGGTGTGACTGAAGATCCCAATGGATTCCCAACCATTGGAACTTCTGAGCTGGAGAGAGGCGAGATTTCTTGGTGTTTATATTGAATCCCAGATGCTCTAGGAACTGGGTGACTTTGTTGCAGGCTCTTACACAATCTTTGGGCGATGTCACCCAGACTAGCCAGTCGTCTAGGTAGGCCATTACTTGGATGCTCTGAAGACGGAGTTGTTGGTCGATGGCGTCTGTCAGCTTGGTGAAGATCCGTGGAGACACGTTGAGCCCGAAGGGCATGGCCCTGAAGGCGTAACTTTTCCTTTGGAGTTTGAAATCCTAGGTAGGAGGAAGCGTAATGATACATTGGAACGTGCCAGTAGGCGTCCGCCAGGTCTATGGAGACCATGTAGGCCCTTTGAGGCAGAAGGGTCCTTATTTGTTGCAGAGTCAGCATCTTGAACTTGTTCGCAATGAACTTGTTGAGAGGGGATAAGTCTAGAATGACACTGAGTTTGTCGGAGTCCTTCTTGGGAACGCAAAATAGTCTCCCTTGGAACCTGGTTGACTTTACCTTCCTGATCACCTTCTTGTTCAAGAGTTCTAGGACATATTCTTCCAGGGGGGGGGGTTGACTGTTGGAAGAATTGCTGGAAGGCCGGGGGTGGTTGAGTCCAGCTCCAGCCTAGTCCCTTCTTGACGATGCTTTGCGCCCAGGGATCGAAGGTCCAATGATCCTGGAATTGGCGGAGTCTTCCTCCCACCAGAAGCACTTCATTGCTTCTGGTGTCCTGAGGGTTTGCCACCTCGGCCACTAGCTCCCCTTCCTCCTCTGCCTCTGGAGGGACGGCGAGAAGAATCTCTGCTGGAACCTCTGCTTGAGCCCCTACCTCTGGGACGAAAGGTAGTAGAGTGTTGCTCATACGCAGGGGTAAAGACCGGTGACTGCGACACCACTGGTTGGGGGACCAACTGAAAGGTCTGTTGTGGCTGTGTGGCCACTTGGGGAGTAGCGGTACCCGGAAACTGTCGATCTGTTGACGTTGCTGGGGCTTCGGCTACTGAAGTTTCCTCTTAGGCTGAGGGCCATCGTCCTGAGAGGATTTCCTCTTCCTTGACAGGCCCCACTTGTGGAGAAGGTTCCTATTCTCCGTGGCGGCTTTGTCTACAATCTCTTTCACCAGAGAGGAAGGAAAGAGATACTTACCCCAGATATGGGAGGAAATCAGCCTCCGGGGTTCGTGTTTCACCATCACGTTGGTGAACACGAATTCACGACAGGCTCTGCGAGCCCTGGTGAAGCTATATAGGTCCTTCTTCACCGTTACCAAGTGCGATTTGGCTAGGACCATATAAAAGTCCGGGACTCTAGTATCCCTGTCCATAAGTTCTAGCTGTACCTGGTGGGACAGAGACGCGGCAAGCCTCTCCTTCGTATCCTGTTCCCTACGAAGGAGGTGATCATTTAGCCTTGGGAGGTCCTCATTAAATTGACGACCGGCTACATCAGGCTCTAGATTACCTACCGTGAAGGTTGACTGGACGTCTTTCCAGTGCCTATCATCGGGAGGAATAGTAAGGGAGAAGGGTCTGCACTCCTCCAGTGCAGGGCAAGGTTTCCCTTCCTCCATTGCCTTTAAGACTGCTGTGAAGGCCTTTCCGATGAAGGGGAAAGTCGCAGCATTCGGCGCAACGTAGGTTGGATGCTTCTTGCTAAGCGCCGGCATCTTGGAGTTGGTGAAACCCCTATTCTTCACCGCCTGGGCTAACATAGCCTGGGCTAACATAGCCTGGGCCTTCGCGAGATCGAACACGATAACCTCTTTCGGTTCGGTCTCTTCCTTTGAGGCTGGTTCGGACCTGAGCCGGACGTAACAGTCCGGATAAGCCTCGAAATTCGGGAAGAATTCCACTTATTCCAGCAAGATAGAGCCAACCCTTTCACTGATGTAGATTTTTCCAGTCGTGATTGGCATATACTCGGCATATCTCCATGGGTTAGCTTAACTATATCTCTGAGGATAACTAGAACTAGTCAGCTTAGATTTTTCAAGTTCTAACTCTTTTTGAACATCAGGCTCATGAAGCTTTATCTGAGCTCCCTTATCTTTGGCTTCCTCCTCCTTTGTAATTGTTCACGTTTTAATTCTGCTTCTAATTGCTCATGTTTTAACTCTACTTTTCTTCTCTCTATTTGAGCTCATGAGTAGTATTAAGTGGTCAGACGATGACGTGATCCATGAGCGGCTAAGTCCAGAGCCACCGATCTCCCACTAATGAATGACAGCCATTGTCTCTTGGCTTCAAGAAAATTTCTACAAATTCAGGAGAAGACTGCCTTGCTGCACTTCTCAAGCTGGCCTCTCCATATTCCCTTCTTCAGATCATTCACCGCCGACAACGGTTATCCCAGCCTTGCGTCAAGCAGAGAACACCCAGGTAAAACTTAAATACATCGCTCAAGAATGGCTTGTTTCTTTCTATAAAATTGTCCCAAGAGGTAGTTTAAAGTATGCTAAGTAAATGCATTTGCTTTAAAAAAAAAAAAATAAAGAATCAAATTCATTCCCGAGCAAACAACTTAAACATCGAAATTTACCATAACCAAACAATTCATATCATTTACTTTAAAGTAAAATGCACAGGGATTTGCATTTTTCTACAAAATCATCCCTACACTGATGTTTTATACCATTTATCATACCAATCTGATTGTTTTTTACTAAATTCTACAAATGTCTGATTTTCTTGCTTTGTCCAACTCCTAAACTTCATCTTATAAGCTTTGGATGTTAATTCATAGGCTTGTGAAAAAAAAAACATTTTCCAAGATTTCATAATATTGTACCCTATACTCAAGAATAGTAGCATAAACTTTTTGTGCCCTACCACACAAAACCGCAGATAACATCTAAGCCCAACTTTCTGCTGGCTACTTACATTTCATAGTTTTTTTCTCAAAACAGGCCAGATATTCATCAAAATCCTTTTCATTAAAAGGAGGTACAACACTATCTTCATGAGAAAATGACTTACCTTTATTTATGAGTATAACTAGAACTAGTCAGCTTAGATTTTTCAAGTTCTAACTCTTTTTGAGCATCAGGCTCATGAAGCTTTATCTGAGCTTCCTTATCTTTGGCTCTCTCCTCCCTTGTAATTGTTCAAGTTTTAATTCTGCTTCTAATTGTTCACGTTTTAACTCTACTTTTCTTCTCTCACGCTCAGTCTGGGCTTTTAATTCTTTTTCTCTTAAACGAGCTTCTATTCTAAGCCCTTATAGTTCCACAGCAGGTAAATCAGAACACACTGATTCTCTATCCATTGTATCTAACACATTCTGAGATAACACATCGTCTTTAACGTAAGGTTTAACTAACAGATGTTCAATATCCCATTTCTTCATTGAATTTCTAACATTAAACTTAAGATGTTTGTCTAAACACACTAAGCTAGATTTCTTGAGCTCACTTAATTTCTCAACATGTGGATCCTCACAAAATTCTTCAAAAAACCCGATGGTATTAATTTCTGACATGTTCGCTGGCTATATTATACAAGTGTCAAAATACGATATTGGAATTACAAACCTTGCTCTGATTCCATCTATAATGTTTCAATGCATCCGGAAGACAAAAATTACAAAAAGATCATTGTTCAGAATGCACCTAATATGTTGAAAACGCTTTAAAAACTAAAATTACAGAAACACAATCATTCTGAACAAATCTATAATGATTAAAACACATTCAGGACTCAGGGGACTAAAATTACGGAAAAAAACATTACTCCAAATGCATTTATAACGTTTGAAACATTTATAAAAGACTAAAATAACAGAAAGATCATTACTCAGAATACATGCGTAACATTTAAAATACTCCAAGAAAACTAGAATAACAAAAAGATAATTGTTCAGAATGCATCTATAATGTTCAAAATGCTTCCAGAAGACAAAAATTTTAGAAAGATCATCGCTCAGAATGCGTCTATCATGTTAATAACCCTTCCAGAAGACTAAAATTAAAGAACGATCATTGCTCTGAATACATCTTTAATATTTAAAAGACTTCAAGAAGACTGAAACTACAGACAGATCATCACTCAGAATATATCTATAACGTATAAAACGCTTCCTGAAGACTAAAGTTTAGCTCCCAGCCAGGCCCCAAATTCTGTTACGTTCATCTATTGTAGACAACGTAGATTATGCAAAATCTACTCATAAAGTTTTTTAAACAATGGGAAAAAATTAACAGCAATATGAAAATAATATTCAACAAACAGAAAATGAGACTATAATCAAGATTTAACATAAATATTTACACACACACACACGGATACATGTCCCTATGCACTGCCAACGCAAGAGCCCGTGTCCAGCAAAAGGCTGGGCAATCTATCAAGCAAGGATAAATATATGAACTGCACAATGGAGGAACTAGGAACTGTAGCCCAGGAAACAGTCAGGAGTACAAAACCGGCAGGGGCGCACACCTACTACACTGACAGTACCGTAGATCCTGGTATTCGGAAAACAGGAGCTGCAGTATATTTCAATAACTTTTTGGCCTGCTGGAAAGCATTTAACAATGCTTCCACCATGCAGACAGAGCTTGTTGTAATAAAACAAGCACTAAAACACTCGATTGAAAATGAAGAACCTGTAGTCATTCATACTGACTCAAGATCCTCAATGCATGCCTTGCAATAGGAAAAGAACAAAGAAACCAAGGCTCTTCTAGCTGACATCAAAGCACTCCTACATCAGCGGAATTAAAGAGGCAGACCTGTGACTCTCAATTGGATTCCCAGTCACATTGGAATACCAGGGAATAAGAAATCAGATGAGCTAGCCAAAAGCACCAGACACATACACAGAGTATAGGTACACATGGGTCACGGACCTAGTGCCTGCCCCATTGACAGACACATGCCAGGAGAGCAGGCTATATTCATCCACAGACTCAGGCTGGGGTATAAAGCAAATTGGGTGATGAAATAAAATAATATTGAAAGGCCCTGTGAATATTGTGACCTCACACCACAAAAAGTCCTCCTGCATTAACTGCAAGAATGAAGAGGAAAAGCCTAACTGAGAGATAACCTTCAAGCGGATATCAACTCGCAACACGGTAAGGAAAATGAAAAGAAGTGTATATGTAGAAATGCTGTTTAGTTTCGTCTTCCAATGGACCTCTTCTTGGGGCGTTTATTATGCAAAACAATAATACACACGTTTGTACATACAGGAAAGGCTTCAAATTGTCAAAAAAAAACAAAAAGGAAAAAAGGATAAAAATATACAATTACTACCCTACAGGCAAAAGTTGGGTCGTGATAGTTTATCTTTATCTTTTAGTTTTCCTTTTTTTTTTACGATTTGAAACCTTTCCTGTATGTACAAAAGTGTGTATATTTTCTTTGCATAATAAACGCTCTAAGAGGAGGTCCATTGGCGGACGAAACTGTTGAGCATTTCTACATATACATTTCTTTCAATTTTCCTTATGTAGACTACCATATATTGAGTTATTTTCGTAGTAAGGAAGATTATATATATATATATATATATATATATATATATATATATATATATATATATATATATATATAGTATATCCTATTTTTTACCAAATAATGAAAAGTATTTATGTATTTTCTTCTTAACGCTGATATGTAAATAAATCTTATGAGTGCTTGATAATGAAATTTATTATGTTATGGTAGAATATTCCTGTACTGCTGATGGAATTTTGTTTTTAAATCAATTTATTTTCGTTTACCTCAAAGTCTTCACTGTTATTTAATGTGTATTTATGAAGCAAACATTAAGAGCTGTTTACTTTGTAATTTTGTAAGTCACTTGTTATAAAATAGTTTTTCACCAGTGTAATTAATGTTATTATATATTTCGATACCCTGTTACTAGGCCTTGTAGTATAGTTAGGTTCCTATATAAAGGGCCTTGGGCAGCAAAGTAATTTAAAAGGGGGGTGGATTTTGAACTGCTGGGTTAGGGCTGAATGTAGATGTGGGAGCTGGGGGAGGGGGGGTTGTCACTAGGAACCTTGCCCTGGGGCAGCAACTAGGTATGCGAGGGCCCTGATTGAACAAGAGCACTTTCTTGTCAAACCTTAATAAATGATCTGGAAAACAATCTTTCAAGAATTGCAATTTTCTCAAGACAGAGTCTACCTCCATCAAAACAAAACAACAAGAAAAACAAAATTCAAGGCATCACTCCCAACTCCCTTTTCAGGACTAATTACAGATCCAGACCGTAAGCCCAGGCTATTTATTAATCTGTAATGAATTTATACTCCTAAGTGTTATATGTTACGTTAAATTTCTGTACATTTTATTACAAAACTTGAGAACATGACTTATTTTTTCATGTATGTTGATGTAAAAATAAAATAATTCGTTTTATTTCATATATGTTTATATAAAAATAAAACAAATTGTTTTTATATATGGTAATGTATTTGTAACTCAAAATATCATTATGTTCTGGAACGGGATTTCTAGATACTTCTCAAAACTACTGCACTTCGGCGCCGGCGTCTGACGAACGTGAGTTCAACAGAAATATTCGAGAGTGGGTTCCTGGAGCGTCGCTATTGCATAATGTTAGTCTTGAATGATCCAGAATCCTCTAGAGTATCCTGTTGTTACTGATATAAAAGTACATGTGCATGCGTGCGTAGATTGCCTGGACATTATTCCCGGATGGGGCTCTTGGACAGTCAGGCATAGGTGAAAGAACCAATCGGTGTGGTCATGGTCTTGCCAGATCTTGGCTCACAAGACTCTGCTCAAGAGTATTGCTCTGCCCAGAGCAAGCTTATATTTCAAAGTAACTAGACACATATGTAAGAAAATCAGCTTACCCAAGAGCATGCAGAGCCAAGACAGGCCCTTAGAAAGGATGTAGTCAGTCAGCACTGAGGCATAACTGCCAGCAAGGATAACAGAAGTAAAGATTAAACTGAACCAAAATAGTAACAGAATCCAAGTAAAATGAAACAATAAATTATTCATTTTATTATGCACTATATTTAGTTGTTTAGAATTTGAATTTCTAACTTATTTGTTTTTGTGTTTTTAATTATTTTTCATAATTGTGAGTGAAAATTTTAATATTGTATGGAAGATTTAGTGAAAATTTACATATATAGTGGAAGAACAAGAAATCAGAATTTTAAAAAGAGTATGGTCATCTTGATTGACAACTTGTGGTATGGGAGTGAAATTAATAGCGCACTTATTATTATTATTGAATACCCCCACGTCTGGGGTTAGACATCAACTAATACTTCTAACCATCATACCAGGGTTTCTACTTTTTATCAGATCGAGGTAATGTAGTTGTAAATACTGGGCTACAGTGGGCTCTCATAGCTTGGCGGTGTTCACTACTTTACTTTAACTATGAAATTACATTGCTTCTGATCTTGCGATAAGAGAAGTAATAAATATTCTACAAATTAAAATAATTATTCCATTCATCACCTACTGTAAATCATCTTGATTGATTGTGAGAAAATGACTGATAAGTAATGTTACATTTCTTACTTTATTTGTAACAACTGTAACATTGCTTGGTTCTCTAACAGAGGGGTTGATGGATATTTTGAAACCAATGTTGAATTTAGATAATTAAATTTTTTTGTAACTTACACATTCCTTTGTTCTTTATTGCATCTTCCAAAGAGATCCAGAATTAATTGGTTATTTCATTTGGCTGGAATCCAATCCCAGTAATTATAAGTTGTGGTGGCCTATTGGAAGTGTCCTTGCCAGGCACTCACAGGACTGGGGTTCAAGTCCCACTCAAACAGAATACTTTCTTTAGTGTCTGTAACCTCACCTTCCTTGCTGAGTCATCAGCAGCCATTGCCTGGTCCTAGGTTAAGTGGAGAGGTGCTTGGGTGCTGATCATATATGTATATGGTCAGTCTCTAAAGCAGTGTCTGCCCTGCTTGCGAGGGCAAATTCAATTTCCTTTGCCTCTGTCACTTATGAACGTCCTTTAAACCTTAATTGGGTTCCTTCAATCTGGCATCAGTGTATGATTCGTCTCTCTAATTATATTCTTCCTTGCAAGTAATGATATCTATTGTCGTAAATTTTTCTCCAACTTATTGAAAATAATGATTCTAGGCCCGATGGAATAGGCCGATGATAAGGCCTTGAAGAGGTTTGCTTTCCAAAACAATTCAGGAGAGTTTCAATAAAATATGATCACAATTTTAAGTTTATTACAGAAAATAAAATTTAATAAAAAAAAAAAACACAATAACAAGTCAGGCAAATGAAAGTTAGATTTGTCACCCTTGGGGGGTTTGCAACATGTGCTCATGAAACACTGAGTCCACGTTGGACTAAATAAGACGAAGTTTCGAGAATACACTATTGAATCTAGGGTAAATCACATACCAGTGCCTACAGACATTATTTGATGCATAAAACAAATCCCTAACCCCAGGTATGACAAATTTACAAACCGATACAACTGTACATAATTCTTACTCACAAAGGAACCGACCTGGTATCGCGGTATGTAGGATCCAGAGACAGAGAGACACACTAACTCATAGGCGTACCGTACTTACTTAGTTGGATGGAGCTTTAGGCAAAAATGCACGAGCGTCGTTCAGGACACCTCAGAGGAAAACTACTGTCTCCCGCTCTAACTAACATGTCCTTGTGAAATGCGCGGGAGCTCTTACTTTATTTAATCAATAAGGGGTTTGATCGAGTTTTTTTATCGACTATAAGACAGAGAAACAGTCAAACTCTTACGTCAGATCAAATGGTAAACTCAATACTTTGGCTGAAGGCCATAATTTGCCAGAATCTAACAAACTAGAGAGTCCTTGGCTCTAAACATATACATCGATATTTTTGCTGGCATAAAACAATACAATATCATTTTCGTAAATTGTAAATAATAAAGACTTTGTTTCTCTGACACCCGCTCCTTCCCAACCAGGTGGTTGAAATTTACGCCACAATACCGACACGTATTGGACAGCACTCATTCATAAAAACACCCGCGAGATCTTCCAGTCTTACCCTAATTTAACGCAACGTTTGTGGAGTTAAATGGCGAGGATTTCGAATGATCAGTTCGAAACTCCGGACATCTACTTTGAAGAGTAATAAAGAACATCCCGCACTGGAAACATTGTTAAGATAATTCTTGAATGAAACCTCTCGCCTACATCGATGAAGTCAGTTACTACATAACTTCCCTATTAGTAATAGATGAAAATTCTATCTCTTTCTTTCTTGTTCACAGTTGGTAATAAACTATTAATCTTTTCTTTCCTCTCAGTCTCTTGAAACCTTCAAGTTAACTCCAGAGGGAAAATTAACGCCCTATGGCTCTTCCCTTCCTCTTCTAGATTCCCCCTGCAGACCCCAATTAATAATCATGTCAACACTGAACCCATAATAAGTTTCCTTTAACAACTTTATTGTCTGAGACACCTTAAAAGAAAATTCATGTTTTCCTCCTAATTGACTTTACACAAAACAAATCTTTTCCTTCACAATTCTCATCGCGTCAGAGCCTTATATTTTTGCCTGGAATACTGGAAGATTCGGGAAGATTATAAATCATCTTTCAAATGACGTTTTCTGGTAAAACCTTAGTAATTGATCTGGAAAACAATCTTTCAATAACTGCAATTTTGTCAAGACAGTCTCCGTCTGTCTACTCAAAAAAACAACAAAAACAAAGTTCAAAACAAAATTCAAGGCATCGCTACCAACTTCCTTCTAAGGACTGATAATAAATCCAGAAAGTAAGCAAATGCTCTTTATTATTTTGTAATGAATTTGTGCTCTTAAGTGTTATATTTTACAGTAAATTTATGTATATTGTATTACTAAACTTCTGAAAATGGCTTATTTTTCATGTATATTGATGTAAAAACAAAATAGTTCGTTTTATTTCAGATATGGTGATGTAAAATAAAAAAAAATAAATGATTAATTTTTATATATGTTAATGTATTTGTAACTCAAAATATCATTGTGTTCTGGAACAGGTGTTCCAGACACTTCTCATAACTACTGTAATTCGGCGCCGGCCGTTTGACGAATGTGAGCTCAACAAGATGATTCGAGAGGGTTCCTGGAGCGTCGCTATTGCGCAATTTTAGCCTTGAATGATCCAGAATTCTCTAGAGTATTGTTCCAAAAATAAAAGGACAGGTCCGTGCGTGCATAGATTGCCCGGACACTATTCACGGATGGGGCTCTTAGACAGTCAGTCATAGCCCCAAAGGTGGAAGACCCAACCAGTGTGGTCAGGGTCTTGCCAGATCTCGGCTCACGACAATTCTCAATTGTATTGCTCAAACTCGGGCAATCAACATTACTAGACACATATGAAAGAGAATCAGCTTGGCCAACAGCAAACACAACCAAGAGAGGCCCTCAGAAAGGACGTACAGTCGCTCTGCCCCGAGAGCATAACTTTAGGAATGGAGGTGCAGTCGCTCAACCACAAGAGCTTGACCGCAGTGACAGGAGTCAGGGTGACTGGGTCAGGATCAGTGGAAGTCTTACATGGCGGCCTGAAACGTAGAGCTCTTTGGGGCTAAGGTGGCTGTGGTGGGGGAGCTGCTGCAGTGGTAGGTGGGATGCTCTGTAGTGCTGTTAATATTCTAAATTGCTCTGGACACCTCCTGTTCCCGGCGTGGTGAGATCCACCAAAATGGGAACACTTCGGATGGGTCTCTGACCCGTTCTTGTGAGTGTTAATGCATTCTTGGGTGGGATGCTGATGGCTCCAGACTCCACAAACCGTTGAGCTCCTGCAGTTTTCGTTGTGGTGGCGAAAACGTTGGCAGTTGAAGCAGTGTACGGGGTCGATGTTTAGACATCGACCCCCTCTATGGGGAAAATTCCCCATTGTCTGAGGTCAATTGACGGTAGGATTGGCCCATTGAAGGTGAATGTGACTTTCCTGATAGGCTGTTTAAGGCTGCCTAAATGGGGTTCAGTATGGGCAACATTATTGCAGTCAGTTATGAAGGACAGTGACATATTGACAGAATAGCTGGAGACAACTGCTTTCCTCAATTTCCTGGCAGTATCAAGATAGGCCAGGGAGGTTTCCCTGAGAAAAAGGCTATTTCTATCCTGATCCTTAGGTTTAATGATCATTTCACCCTTCAGAATGGCTCTGGCAGAGATCTTTATTCCTTGGTTCGAGGCTGCAATGGCAACAACTGCTGCATAGGAAGGTACACCTTCCACGGCTGGTAACTAGAATTTTGGCAGGTGCCCTGGATCCATAGAGGTGGGCCGTGGTTCTGGAACAGGCTCAACAGTTGGAGTGAATGTGGCAGTGGCTTTAGCAAGTTCTGGAGTAGGCCCAACAGTTAGGGTGAGTGTGGCAGTGACTTCAGAAAGTAGCTGTGTTAGGGAGTGTGTGCAATTTCAGTCTGGCTGACGAGCCTCAGCCCAAGCAGGAGGGGGAGTGTCTTTGGAAGGATCCAGGTCCATAGCTGACGCTTCTTTTTCTGTTTTTAGAGTGTTAGTAGGTAGTGTGGCAGTGGAGTTGGCAGTAGGTGGTTTCACTGTTGTTCCACTCTTTTTCTTCTTGGCAGGAGGCATCCTCACTGGTTGAGGAGAGGGGTCAAGAGCAGGAAGACCACGTTCTTGATAATATATATTAGGTGTAGCCTTCATGCAGTTGATAATTGCATTAAATTTAAAACTGAGCCATCTAGGTGGCCGGCCAGGGTCTCCAGTATTTTCTGGAGAACTCCTGGGGTATGGAAGGGTGGGATCTCGGTGTTGATGAGCTTCAGTGATAGGGGTTTCTTGTGCAATGGAGGCTCCCTATTCCTTCTATTGACAAGTTGATATATGATGTTGTGGTACAGATTACAATCATTGCATCTACACAATATCTTGTACTTTACACCATCCCAATCAAGCTGCAAGCCCAGCTCTGAAGCCAGCTTTAGAGCAAAGAACACAGTTTTTCTCTTTTGATCATAGTATGCAGTGTATTCCTTGCATTTTTTCCTGTCAATGTAACAAAAATCTTGAAAGTGCTGGTGCTCCTTGATATAGCAGTAACAACAGATGAAGGTTCCGCTATAACAGCTTATATGTCAGCGCTAAAAATTTCTGTCACCAAACTGTCAGGGAGCTGGGTGTCCCTTGTGTCGGGTAGGAGAGTTCTTGAGCTGGTAGAAAGATCATTGCTTGCTTTTTAGAGTGTACAGCCTTGTGCTGGACACGGGTTCTTATATTGGCAACCCATTTAAGAGATTAGAGGGAGGCAGAAACGAGAGAGACCTGACTGAACACTCCTTTTGTTGGAGACATTCTTCAGCTACACCCTCTCTGACTGGTGACTTAAGTGACTACAAAAACCGATAAAGTATTTTGAAGAAGACAAAGAAGACTGAATTAGTATTCATTATTAGAATCAGGAGCGATAATTCTTCCTGTCAACATTTTATATCTGAAACCACTCAATGCCATCTGTCCCTTGTTTTATAAAAGATTAGAAAGTTAACTCGTCTCACTTGGTAACAACTTTCGTTCGTTCGTTGTGTTGTAGCCACAATTCTTGTTGGTACAGGCCTTTCCCTTGTTCGGTCCATAGATAACCTATAAAAACGGGTTGGTTGTTGAACAAAAGGAATTTTTAAAGGTTAAGGTTTTTAGTTGTAGAGACAGATGCAAACAGAGGAAGGATGATGGTGCTAGTGGAAGGGGTCTATTATGTCACGGATAATGGTAGTTTGAAGGGTTTGTAATGCCTTTGAAACGTAGAAAAATGTTGCAGGTAGGGTTGTATAACCCTTTACTTGCTAGGGTCCCTGCGGAATATATTATTAGTAGATAAAGTTAGGGAAAATACAAGGGATGATGTGTTTAGGGCCTTACGGCGAGGGGATGAGATGGATTTTGATGAGGGTTTCATAGGTTGTTACCTCAGTGGAGGTAGGTTTGACAGCAGTTGTCTGGGGATTTCTATGTTTTTGACAATTGCTTTTGCCAATGTGGCTGCAGTCTGCCTGGCGTGTTACGAGTTGATGTCGGCTTGAAGGTTATCTCTCAGTTATGCTTTTTAGCCACATTCTAGCAGGTAGTGCATGAGAGCCTGTTATGGTGTGACGTCACAATATTCACAGGGACTTTCATTATTATTTTCCATCATCTGCCAATTTGCTTGATACCCCAGCCTGAGTCTGTGGATGCATATAGCCTTTCTTGACGGGCATCTGTCAATGGGGGAGGCACTATGTCCGTGGCCCATGTGTACCTATACTCTGTCTATGCGTCTGGTGCATTTGGCTAGCTCATCTGCTTTTTCATTCCGTAATATTCCAATGTGACTGGGAATTCAGTTGGATGTTCTCCAGCAGGTCGAAAAGTTATTGGAATAAACTGTAGCTCCTGTTGTCTAAATACTAGGATATACAGTACTATCAGTGTAGTACGTGTGCGCCCCTGCCGTTTTTGTACTCCTGGTTGCTTCCTGGGATGCAGTTCTCGGTTCCTCTATTGCGCAGTTCATATATTTATCCTTGCTTGCTTGCTTGATAGATTGCCCAGCCTTTTGCTGAACACGGGCTCTTGCGTCGGCAGTGCATAGGGACATATATGCGTGTGTGTGTGTGTAGATTGCCTTAGCTTGTGTAAGACATTGGCTCTTGCGTTGGCAGCCCGTAGGAGATGTTATCTGAAATGACTAATTTAAATTTGTAAAAGGGGATTTGCAATCTCAACAGGGTTAAAGTAGTTTATGTTAATGCTATAAGGGTTAAGAAAATGAGATATATTACTTTTCAGGTTAATGGCTCAAACTACATTGAATCTAGATAGCCAAAGCTAATGATATAAGGCCAAAAAGTAGTGGTAGTTTCGAATGTACTGATTAACTTCATTCAGCAGCTTTGAATTTGGTTCCCTGGTGGAGGTAATGGTAATATACTAAGCATCCCACGGGCTGGAATTTGTATATAGATTCCAGGTCAATGCCCGTATAACTGAATGAGGGACAGGTCCCTCTTGCTACCACTAAACAGAACAACAGGGGTAAAAAGGGGGAGGTTTACTGGCATGACAATGGAGAAAAGGCCCCCGTAGGGAGACTCTTTAGGTCCATGAAATGGAAATTTCTTAATAGAAAGTGTCTCGAGTAAGAGATAAAGTGTTAAAGCAGGTATAGGTTAGTTTTGTTGTGATACGAGTATTCGGTGAATTTTTGAGTAATGCTGTTTATATTTATGTTAAATCTTGAATATAGTTTTATTTTTTGTTTGTTGAATATTATCTTCATATCACAGTTAGTTTTTTGCTATTGTTAAAAAAAAATTGAGTAGATTTTGCATAATTTACGTGTTGTGCAGTAGATGAACTTAACATGATTGGCCGCCTGGCTGGGATCTAAATTGTTATTCTGCTTTTAATCTAAACATCGTTCGTGAAGTAAACGTATTTTGTTACTAGTATGAAATAGCCAGCAAATATGTCAGAGTTTAATACAATAAAGTTTTTGACGAATTTTGTGAGGATCCACAAGTTGAGAAGTTAAGTGATCTCAAGAAATATAGCTTAGTGAGTTTAGGCAAACATCTTGAGCTTAATGTTAAAAATTCAATGAAGCAAGAGGATATTAAACATGTGTTAATTAAACCTTACGTTAAAGACAATGTTACCTCAGAATGTGTTAGATACGATGGATAGAGAATCAGTGTGTTCTGCTTTACCTGCTGAGGAACTTGAAAGGCTTAGAATAGAAGCTCGTTTGAGAGAAAAAGAATTAGAGGCTCAGGCTGAGTGTGAGAGAAAATAAGCAGATTTAGAATGTGAACAATTACAAGGGAGGAGAGAGCCAAAGATAGGGAAGCTCAGATAAAGCTTCATGAGCTTAAAGTTCAAAAAGTGTTAGGACTAGAAAAAATTAAGCAGACTAGTTCTTAGAGGATTGTCTATTCATATCTGTTGTACATGTTATAATTATTATATGATCCTATTTTATTCATGTGAATTATAGGATCCTATTTCATTTATGTGTATTGCGTCATCTATACATTGGCGCTCATTTGTGAGAATGTAAGCAAACAGTGTTTCAGTTTGGCAGCTCATTCACTCTGCGTATATGGTACAGTATTATTGTCTATAGGCCTTAGCTAAACTTTATTATCTACTATATGCTAGCAGCAAATGGTTCATTAGCTAGCTGTGTATACTGTGAATTTACTAACTGACTCATATATACTATTAGGTGTCAGTGTAATTTCATATTGAATTTATTTTGACTGCCGATGCAAATGCCATTTTATTTCTCATCCTGCTATCTTTCATTGCAGATATTATCTTTGGCATGTGATGCCTTCCAAGTGATAGTAAACATTTCATGAACAAAAAGTGAATCTTATTTATGATAATATCAGGGATCTTGCTACATTACAATGCCTGCTGTACAATGCCCCATCGACAATTGCAATTATGTGACCCCCGACCTGTCTGACGCCATTGTTGCTGCCCTACTGACCGCCCATTGCATAAACCACACAGCTGCTGCTCGACCAGGTGCTGCAGCGCAACATGCACAAGTGGAAAAGGTTAAGAGGCCTACCATCACTGCCGCAGGAACCACCGAGGAATGGTCATATTTTTTAATAAGGTGGGATGAATATGTAAATGCCACAGCCATTAACGGGCAAGAAGCTGTTGTTCAGCTGCTAGAGTGTTGTGAAGATCAATTGCGTAAAGATGTGACCAGAGCTGCTGGAGGCAGCCTCCTCGCAAAACCTATTGCCGAAGTCATTGCTGCCATTCGAGCCCTAGCTGTACGTGAAGAAAATGTAATGGTGGCACGGGTCACACTCCATAATTTGAGGCAAGACAGAGATGAACCCATCCGAGCATTTGGAGCCAGATTAAGGGGGCAAGCTGGTAGCCTATATGTAAATTCCTCCTAGATTGCCCTTCCTGCGATAGTGAAGGGAATTACACCGAGCCAATTATTCAGGATATCCTTATCAGAGGCATTGAAGACCAGGAGATACAACTTGACCTGTTGGGTAACACAAATCAAAACATGACACTAGAAGAAGTTTTTAGATTTGTAGAAAGAAAAGAAGCCGGTAAACGCTCAGCGTCTTTATTCACGGAATCCCCAAGCACCGATGCCTCAAGTTCGTATAAAGAATCTAACCGAACCAGGATTGTGAAACATGACTTAACCCTGGAACGGTACGGTGGGTCATCCGCGACCCCGAGCGTCAAAAAAAAAGAGGTTTTTCTCACGTGACTCACCCCCGTGACTGAATTTGTGGGTGATCGACCTGCAGTAGGTGTCTCGCCTACACGCTCTAGTAGTGTCCAGATGTGCATTGCTGTAGCTGTACTCCTTCCCCAATTTCTGAGATGCGTCGGGGTCAAGCGCGACCGAGTTTACCCTTCTAAGGTAATTTGCATTATTATCAAAGTTATTACGTATTATGAAATTGTCGTAGAATGGTGCAACTTGTATAGGTTATCAGTTGTGGAAAGTCTTGGTGGATTGTTTGGCTACCATGTGCAGGATTTTTTTTTAGTTAAAATGTCGTTCATCACCACGAGGACCATTTTACCGCGAGTGCCCCTTTCTCATTTTTTTTTCATTTTTTTGCCAAGTCATTTTTCCATAAGATATTGCCAAATAGTGTCGTAAAACTTTTGCTTTTTTAGTGTTGGAAAGTGTGTCTAGATGATCTGGCTACCCATGCGTGACTTTGTTTTTGTCAGATACGACGTAGTTATTGATATATTGGGTATTTAACTGCGGTTGCCAATTTCTGTTTTTTTTCAATATTTGTAAAAATTTACTACGTAGTAAGGAATTGCCGTATATTATTGATTTTTTTTTCATGTTTATGAGTTAGAAAGTGTGCCTTGATGGTTGGGCTAACACGTGCATGTCTTTTTTTTTATCTGAGATGCCGTATATTAGAATGTTGGGCATTTTTCCGCAAGTGCCCCTTTTTATTTGTTTTGCATTTTTTTGCTTAGTCATGTTACCATAAGGAATTGGCAAGTAGTGTCGCAAAACTTATATTTTTAGAGTGTTGGAAAGTGTTTCTAGATGATCTGGCTACCCATGCCTATTTTTTTTTAGCCAGATATAGCGTATATATAGGTATGTGTTCGATTTTCCTGTGATTGCCATTTTTTCGTTTTTTCCCATTTCTTTCAAAATTACTACGTACTAAGGAACTATCACAGAGTAATGATTCATTTAGATGTTTATTTGTCGGAAAATGTGCCTTGATGGTTTGCCTAGCACGTGGCTGAAATTTTTTTTTCTGAAATGCGTATGATAAAATGTTGTCCATTTTTCCGCAAGTGCCCCTTTTTATTTGTTTTGAATTTTTTTACTTAGTCATGTTACAGTAAGGAATTGGCAAGAAGTGTCGCAAAACTTATATTTTTATAGTGTTGGGAAGTGTTTCTAGATGATCTGGCTACCCATGCCTATCTTTTTTTTTTTTAGCCAGACATGGCGTATATATAGGTATGTGTTCGATTTTCCTGTGATTGCCATTTTTTCGTTTTTTCCCATTTCTTTCAAAATTACTACTTACTAAGGAACTATCACAGAGTAATGATTCATTTATATGTTTATTTTTCGGAAAATGTGCCTCGATGGTTTGCCTAGCACGTGGCTGAAATTTTTTTTTTCTGAAATGCCGTATATTAGAATGGCCATTTTTCCGCGAGTGTCCCTTTTTATTTGTTTTGCATTTTTTTGCTTAGTCATGTTACCGTAAGGAATTGGCAAGTAGTGTCGCAAAACTTATAATTTTATAGTGTTGGAAAGTGTTTCTAGATGATCTGGCTACCCATGCCTATCTTTTTTTTTAGCCAATTATGGCGTATATATAGGTATGTGTTCGATTTTCCTGTGATTGCCATTTTTTTCGTTTTTTCCCATTTCTTTCAAAATTACTACGTACTAAGGAACTATCACAGAGTAATGATTCATTTAGATGTTTATTTGTCGGAAAATGTGCCTTGAAGGTTTGCCTAGCACGTGGCTGATTTTTTTTTTCTGAAATGCCATATATTAGAATGTTAGCCATTTTTCCGCGAGTGCCCCTTTTTATTTGTTTTGCATTTTTTTGCTTAGTCATGTTACCGTAAGGAATTGGCAAGTAGTGTCGCAAAACTTATATTTTTATAGTGTTGGAAAGTGTTTCTAGATGATCTGGCTACCCATGCCTATATTTTTTTTTAGCCAGATATGGCGTATATATAGGTATGTGTTCGATTTTCCGGTGATTGCCATTTTTTCGTTTTTTCCCATTTCTTTCAAAATTACTACGTACTAAGGAACTATCACAGACTAATGATTCATTTAGATGTTTATTTGTCGGAAAAGGTGCCTTGATGGTTTGCCTAGTACGTGGCTGAAATTTTTTTTTTTTCTGAAATGCCGTATATTAGAATGTTGGCCATTTTTCCGCGAGTGCCCCTTTTTATTTGTTTTGCATTTTTTTGCTTAGTCATGTTACCATAAGGAATTGGCAAGTAGTGTCGCAAAATTTTAATTTTTAAAGTGTTGGAAAGTGTTTCTAGATGATCTGGCTACCCATGCCTATCTTTATTTTTAGCCAGATATGGCGTATATATAGGTATGTGTTCGATTTTCCTGCAATTGCCACTTTTTCGTTTTTTCCCATTTCTTTCAAAATTACTACGTACTAAGGAACTATCACAGAGTAATGATTCCTCTAGATGTTTATTTGTCGGAAAATTTTGTTTACTTCTTTTTTGATTGAATATCATCAAATTTTTTTAGCTAAAATATTATATTGTTTTACATTTTTTTTTCGATTTTATTTCCCTTCAAAAAATTTTTTTTGGGTCAGAATTTTAATTTTATAGTCGTAAAATAATCGACAATTATCCAGCAACCCACCATACAATTTTTATGCATATCCAAGAATAATTAGATTAGTAAATAACACCTTGAAATTGACATACCCTTCCTACATTTCAAGTGGCAGATTAGGGAGTCTGAGTCAGTGTGGTTGGCGGCCATTTTGTGGACATATCCGAAGCGTAAGCTGCCCTATCTATATATATTCTTGTTCCCTATAGAATTTGTGATATTTTGGTATATTTTTACCTGCATAAATATCATATTATATATTAAATATATGTATTTTTTTACGAAATTTCTAAGTACTCAAAAAATTACCTTTAGATATGGCCCCTGATATAAATGTAATTTACAAAATAATGAAGATTTTTTTTACATATTTCTATTTTAGGATAACATATGTTTATTCTCTAAAAAAATTAGCCACTTCCTATTTCATTTGGGTACCCAAAAAAATTCATGAAATTTGGACAATTTTTTTTGGCCAAAAAAGTTACCCTTTTTTTCTCATTTCAGATCTTCACCTCCATGGGTCTGACTTCATCCAAAATACATCAAGATGTGTCCTAAACATTCAAGAATGAATTCCTAAAAGGATTTGTGTATATATGTGTAAACTTTTTTTTATGAATTTTTATGTAAGGTCTTTTATCTTTTCTACTTAATTTTTTAAAATATTTATAATAAATAGTTTTTCTGCAGATGAGTAGTATTTATCTTTACAGTTGTTTTAAGCATTCATCGAAGTTTTTTTTTAGCAAAAGAAAAAAGGAGGTTACTGCAAAAACTGATTTTTCAAAAAAAATTTTTGCCGTCGGGGTCGCGCGCGTCTGAGTATACCCTTAATGGGGTGTCCGAGGAGCGTACCTATCCAGGGTTAAGTAAACCTGCTTCTGATGTGAGTTGCTCTTATTGTGGTAAAACAGGGCATGGCTGAAAGGCCCCTGCATGTTTCAGAAAATCAGAATGCCCTGCATTTGATAAAACATGCCTTTCTTGCAATAAATTACACCATTTTGCTTCAATTTGCAGGAAGAAATCACCTCAGGCAAGTGGAATACAATCACATGCTGCAATCTAACCTGAAGATAATACTGTGTTTAATGAACTTTGTTCTGTCACCACATATCATAACAACTCATCCATTACACTTGATCACCATCAGTATGACGCTATGTCAAAATCATGGATTAAAAGGCCCTCTGGGCCCCAACCATTCATTAACCTCAAAATATCCACTTCCACAGAAGACTATTCCCACTTCAGCTTCAAACTTCACGCCCCACCGAAAGCAGCAGTGGCTCGAGTAATGGCAGACACAGGCTGTCAGAGTTGTCTGGCAGGTATCCATGCTCTGAATAAACTTCACATCAAGCATTCTGATCTGATTCCAGTTAATATCTCCATGAAAGCTGCCAACAGTAATGGCATAAATATTCTAGGAGCCGTTATTCTTCGCTTTACAGGTACCAACAACAGGGGTAAATTGGTTGAAACCAGACAAATCACCTATGTCACTGACAACTCTGACAAGATTTACTTGAGCAAAGAGGGCTGCATTGCCTTAGGTATAATCTCTTCCACCTTCCCCTGCATTGGCGAAGCGACACAGGAAACATCATCGACTAATATTCAGACAGAGGAATGCTCGTGCCCCCAGAGACAACTCCCCCCACCACCACCCCAAAAGTTACCATTCGCTGCAACGGAGGCTAATAGAGAGAAGTTGCAGAAGTTCCTCCTAGAGCACTACGCATCCAGCACTTTTAATACATGTGAACGCCAAAAGCTACCCATGATGTCAGGACCCCCGTTAAAATTAATGATTGATCCACATGCTGAACCAGTAGCGGTACATACCCCTATACCCGTTCCCCTTCACTGGCAGGATGAGGTAAAACAAGGACTGGACCAGGATGTGAACCTAGGAGTCCTCGAACAGGTGCCCATAGGTGAGCCTGTCACATGGATGAGCCGTATGGTAGTTCGCACCAAGAAGAATGGTAAACCACGTTGCACAGTAGATCTGCAAGCCCTCAACCTCCATGCCACTCACAAAACACACCACACACCACCCCCTTTCCATCAAGCTCGTGCAGTGCCAGCAGGTAAACGTAAAACCGTCTTAGATGCCTGGAATGGATACCACAGCGTACCGCTACGGCCCGAAGACCGTCACCTAACAACATTCATCACACCATGGGGCCGCTACAGGTATTGCACGGCCCCACAAGGATACATAGCTTCTGGTGACGGCTATTCCAGACGATACGACGAACTGGTCGGTCATATCCCGAACAAAACCAAGTGCATCGACGACACGTTGCTCTGGGCAGACAACATAGAGGAGAGTTTCTTCCAGACAGTACAATGGTTAGATATTTGTGGTCATAATGGTATCATTTTAAATCCTGACAAGTTTGTTTTTTCAGCTAACACTGTCCAGTTTGCGGGGTTTGAAATCACACCAGATTGCGTCCGGCCATGTGAGAAATATTTGTCTGCAATACGCGATTTCCCCACACCAAAAAACATAACCGACGTGCGCTCCTGGTTTGGCCTCATCAATCAAGTCTCTTGCCTTCTCCATGACCAAACGCATGACCCCGTTTCGTAACTTTTTGCGCCCTGGCAACCCTGTCTGTTGGGACAGACACATGGACACCCTTTTTGAGGAATCTAAAGATCACATAATCGACGAAATCAAAAGGGGCGTTCAGATCTACAATAAAGAAAAACCAACATGCCTTGCTACCGACTGTTCCAAATCAGGCATTGGGTTCTGGCTCACCCAAAAACACTGCCTGTGCACACCGACCCGGCCATTTTGCTGCAAATCGGGCTGGAAAACCACCTTAATTGGGAGTAGATTCACACACCCAGCAGAGTCTCGTTATGCACCCATTGAAGGAGAGGCCTTGGCTGTAGTGGAAGCCCTTAACATAACCAGATAACCTGATAAATCTAGGTAAGTCAATTTTAGTGAATATCAAGTTGTACCTCCTTTTAATGAAAAGGATTTAGATGAATATTTAGTCTGTTTTGAGACAAAAGTTAAGAAACGCAAGTGTATTACAGCCAACTAGTGAATAATAACAACAATAACAATAGGGAAGTGGTGAATATGGGGAGAGGAAGAGTACCTCTGGATATCATCCAGTTTATAGCTCAAAGGCAGGTACTCGGGATGGGAAAGATTAAGGAAAAAGGGAGAAAGAGAAGTATAGGAGAAGAATAAAAGAGAGGGGCAGACCCTCCTGGGATATTAGAGAATTGGTATTATTATATAATTCTACTAGTGGTCAGCAGAATTTTGGGTTTATATGTTTTAAGGAGTTTTTTTTGGTAGGGCACTAAAGATTTATGCTTCTATTCCTGAGTAGCCTCTAGAGTATATGATTATGAAATCTTGAAAAATGTTTTTTTTACAAGCCTATGAATTAACACCCAAAGTTTATAAGATAGAGTTTAGGAGTTGGACAAAACAAGATAAGCACACATCTGTAGAATTTAGTAGAGAACAATAACATTAGTTTGATAAATGGTGTAAAGCAGCAGAGTGTAGAGATGGTTTTGATAGATTAAGAGAAACTGTTTAGATTGAACAGTTTAAGAATCGTGTTAGTGAGAACATTAAGGTTTCTCAAATGAAAGAAATTTATCTACCCTTTGCAGAAAAGCCGTATGTGCTGATGGTTATGTACTGGCCCACAAAGAGTCTAGGTCTAATGATAAAAGGTTTAATAGATCAAAAGACTATAGGGATACAGATAAGCATACAGGTACTGATGATGGAGATCAAAGGTCTAATTTTGATTCGCATGTCAAGTCTCAAAGCAGTAATTTTAATACCAAATCTATTACTAGCAGTTCTGTAGTATGTAATTATTATAAGAAACCAGGTCACACAGTGCCCGAATGTTTTATGTTGAAAAGGAAAGAAGATAAAAGTGGGGCTCTTGTAACTACCAAAGTCTCGTTATGGTGTGCTACCAGTAGAGATTAACACTATAAATGACCACGTTTTTTGACAGGAAGCCTGTTAATTTCAGTGTTTGTTCCAGACCTGTTGATAAGGTTTACAAGCCATACACTGCAAGGGGTTTGTTGCTGTTGGTGATGGTTCACTACACCATGTTTGTATCATGTGTGATACTGGTTGTGCCCATTCTCTCGTTTAGAGGGAAGCTGTCCCTGTGAATGAGCATGTGTTTATTGAGAAGTATGCTCCCGTTCATGGGGTTGGTGCCCATCTTAGTATTCCCTTGCATCATATAGATCTTCAATGTGACTGACTATTTGGGCCTGATGTTGTTGGTATGGACTGGGAGTTTTAGATACTTCTCATAACTATTGTACTTTTATGCCAGAAGTCTTACGAATGTGAGGTCAAGAGGATGGTTGTAGAGTGGATTCCTGGCACCAGGCAATTGCGTAATGTTTGTCTTTATGCTTCAGAATTCTTTAGAGTATTGTTCCCGATATAATAGGACATGTTCGGTTCTGTGCAGATTGCCCTGCCTGTAGCATGACACGGGCTCTTGTCATTGGACAGCCCATAAGAGTATATTAATCTGGAAAGAGATGGTCTTCCAAAAGAGGCTAAAACTGCAACATTAAAAAGCAGAGGGTGAGTTTTGAAAGGGTAACTTGAACATGAAATGGTGGAGGAGGAATTACTTATGGAGGGATTTGACATCAGACATGAAAGGTGGGCAGGGGGAGGAGGGGGGGGGGTCCGAAAAGGAGACTCCTCTTTAGGTCCATGAAATGAAACGTTATAGTCAGAGAAAAAGTTTTGATAGCAGCAAGTCCCAGTAAGTAGGAGAGACTGGGGGAGGAAAGAAGTTTTTTTCTTTAGTCAGAGAGAAAAGGAGAAGTTTTAAGCAAATAAGCTTATCCCTGCTCGGTGATTGGCAGCTGAAATTGTTGCAATAACTGCATGAAGGTGGGAGAACTGGTTAGGGACAGGACTCGGGTGAGGATTTTAAACGCAATGGGGATAAGGTCTTCTAAGGACATAGACTCAACTTGTTGATTCAAGTATTTAGGTAGGTTGAAGGATGTGGGTTTAGGAAGTGGTGCCGATTGCGGCTGGACGGCTGGTACAGTAGCAGTTTCAGTAGGCGGCTGTCGTTGTCTCCTCTGGCGGGGAGGTCGCTGGTCTTTAGGTGGCTGGATTGAAGGTGGTTTATGCTTTTTTGGAGAGGAAGTGTTCTTCATTACAGCTATCTTCTTCAGTCACTACAATGAATGCATCTATAATGCCAGGGGTTGGTGCAGATATGGGGACAGTTGCAGGTATACACACACAAATAAATATGAAGGCGAAAGAGCAAATATAATAGAAAAGTTGGATTTTTTAATGGCAGAATTCCGGGAAATGAAGAAAAGAACATCATATCAGAACAGGAAGGAAGCATGGGAGAATCCATATTATTACCAATATTAAATAATGGGGATGAAACACAAACCATAATAGTAATGAATGCACAGGGTTTAGTCACGAGTAACTCTAAAAGGAAAATAGAGTTCTTAGAAGAACTAACCCAAATTGAAAAAATAGATATATTAAATATAAGTGAAACATGGTATTCCCAAGAGACTGGCAGTGATGACCAGATAAAGGGTTTCCAAACTTATAGATCAGACAGAAAAAATAGGAATCAAGGGGGAACCGCAATATATGGAAGAGACATAAATCAAGGAAAAGTATGTGAAAAATACAGCAACACAGAATGTGAGTTGGTTGCGGTAGAATTTGAATTTGAAAAACTAATGAATATTGTAGTTTACAGACCCCCAAACACTAAGGAGTTTGACATAATAATAGAAAAAATAGATGATATATGTAGAAACCATAAAGACTGGAATATACTCCTATCCGGAGATTTTAACTTTCCTTTCGTGGATTGGAAAGAACGGATAGAAGAAAGTGGTTGTATGTATACATATAAAAAAGATAGTAATAGTAGCGCAGAAGATAAGAGGCAATTTGAAAAGCTTCAAGATATGCTATTAGAACATAATATGCAACAAATAAACCACATTCCAACAAAAAAAGAAAATGTGCTAGATCTAGTATTTGTGAATGAGGTCAATTATGTTAAAGAAATAATAGTGTATAACACGGGAATTTCAGACCACAATGTCATAGAATTGATAGTTCATTCCAAAGCAAGTGATCACAGAATTAATAAAAGCACAAAACTTTGGGAAGGATATGGAAAATATAACTTTTACAGTAAGAATATAAAATGGTCAGAAATAAATGAAGAACTGAATAAAGAATGGAAAAATGTATTTATAAGTGATAATATACAGGTAAATACGGATATACAGTACAAAATACTGGAGAAAATTGTTGAAAAATATGTACCGAAAAAAAACAATAAACAAAAGACGTGCATACCAAGAGACAGAAGGATCTTATTTCAGAAAATTAAAAAGTGGAAGAAAAATCTTGCAAAAGAAAAAATTTTGTGGAAAATGAGGGAAATAAAATGTAAGATAGAAAATGCCGAACAAAAGATTATACAGTCGAAAGAAAATGAAAAAAGGGACTTAGAAGAAAGGACACTTCAAAATATAAAAAGAAACCCCAAAGTACTTTACTCCTATGCAAAAAAGATGAATAAAAGGAGAATAGAAATAGGCCCACTAAGAATTGAAGGACGGCTAACGAATGAAAAAAAGGAAATATGCAACATATTAGCAGAAAAATATAAGAGTGAGTTCACGCCAAGAATTGCGAATGAGAATAATGAAACAGAAATAAGAGAAGAAAATGTTGAATATCTAACGGATATAGATATTAATGAAGCAGATATTCTCACGGCTATAAACGAAATTAAAAATGGATCGGCAGCCGGACCAGATGGAGTTCCAGCGATTTTGTTAAAAAAAACTGCAAACACTATCGCGAAGCCACTTGCAATACTGCTAAGACAGAGTATAGATATGAGCGAGATATATGTTAAACATAAATTAGCTTATATAACCCCTATCTTCAAAAGTGGATCAAGACTAGAGGCAAGCAATTATAGACCTGTTAGTCTAACATCACATATTATGAAAGTGTATGAGAGGGTAATAAAAAAGAAAATAATGAACCATTTGGTCAAAAATAATTTGTTTAATATGGGTCAACACGGTTTCGTACCTGGAAAAAGTACACAGACCCAACTGATAGCTCACTATGAAAACATATACAATAATATGATAAATGAAAAAGACACAGATGTGATCTATCTAGATTTTGCAAAAGCCTTTGACAAGGTAGACCATAACATATTGGAGAAAAAAATGAGAAAGCATAATATTGTGGGAAAGATAGGAAAATGGGTAAAAGAATTCCTGCAAAACAGAAAATAGATAGTGGTTGCAAATGACGAGAAATCAGATGAAGCCCAGGTAATATCTGGTGTGCCCCAAGGTACGGTATTAGCTGCACTGCTATTTATTATTATGATCTCAGACATAGACTGTGATGTTGAAAACTCCGTAGTGAGAAGTTTCGCCGATGACACAAGAATAAGTAGAGAAATTACTTGTGAGGAAGATAGGAACTCACTACAAAGAGATCTAAACAAAATATATGAATGGGCGGAGATAAATAGGATGGTATTTAACTCCGATAAATTCGAATCAATAAATTATGGAAACAGAGAAGGAATGGTGTATGCATACAAGGGACCTAATAATGAGACAATCACAAACAAGGAAGCAATTAAAGACCTTGGTGTAATTTTAAATAGGAATATGTTATGCAACGACCAAATAGCAACACTGTTGGCTAAATGTAAAGCAAAAATGGGAATGTTATTCAGACACTTTAAAACAAGAAAAGCTGAACACATGATTATGCTTTACAAAACTTATGTGCGTAGTACACTCGAGTACTGCAATGTGATATGGTACCCACACTACCAAAAGGATATTGCGCAAATAGAGAGTGTACAAAGGTCCCATACTGCTAGAATAGAAGAAGTTAAGTACCTTGATTACTGGGAAAGACTACAATTTTTAAAACTATACAGTCTAGAAAGGAGAAGAGAACGCTACATGATAATAAAAGCATGGAAGCAAATAGAAGGAATTGCTGAAAACATCATGGAGCTTAAAGTATCAGAAAGAGCAAGCCGAGGTAGATTAATAGTGCCAAAAAGCATTCCAGGTAAACTGAGAAAGGCGCACAGGACATTAATCCACTACGCACCAGCATCGATAATGCAGCGACTATTTAATGTGCTGCCAGCTCATCTAAGAAACATATCAGGAGTGAGCGTAGATGCGTTTAAAAATCAGCTCGATAAATACCTAAGATGCATCCCAGACCATCCAAGACTGGAAGATGCAAAATACACCGGAAGATGTATTAGCAACTCTCTGGTGGATATACGAGGTGCCTCACACTGAGGGACCTGGGGGAACCCAAACAAAAAATAAGGCAATAAGGTAAGGTTGGGCAGCACCTATTCCAATCATGGCGAGGCCTTGAGCATTTGGGGAACTTGGGTTTTGCTGCTTTCCTTCTTTGTCGGCTTTTATACACACTTCTATGCAGTGGCGCTGGTTGCATACACTGCAGATGATGGGGCCTTTGCACTCCTCCTTGTGATGGCCGAAACGCTAGCACCCGCAGTATCTAAGAGGCTCCGGTGTATACTCTTCGATGGGGAACTTCCCCCAGACTCCAAGATCCAGTGAGGAGGGCAATGGACCGATGGAGGTAGCTATGAGTCTTCTTACAGGGACGTCGTCTTTACTCATACAGCGTACTGTACAGTTGATATTGGTGCATGATGTGCCTCTGGAGATAGGCATCATTATAAGATACCTAGTGATCACTGCTTTCCTCCGGATGAATGCAGGGTCCAGAAGTGTTAAAGATGGCTCCTCTTGGAGGGATCTGGCTGTCTCGAGGTCTTTGAGGATGATTATTAAATCACCTTACCCGTTTGGTCTGGTAGTGAGCTGCATGCCAGGCTTTGCAGCCATGGCAGCAAATGAGGCAAAAGAGATGGAGCTGTCCGTCTGTAAAAGTCGAAACTTTGGCAGAGGTTTCTTTGGCTGTGAAACTGGAATGCTTGCAGCAATGGTTAAGGCTTTTTATAGGAGTTTGGTAAGGAAGTCTGTGCAGTTGTAGTACGCTGAATAGTTCCCCTGGGGCGCAACAGGTTCAGTCTCCATGGCATTGGAGGGCTCAGGCACCAAGGTAGGAAGGGTGGCTGCTGCTGCACCTGACTGCTGTACAGTTGTAGGGACTGACAAGGAAAATCTCTCAGTCCTTGGAGTCACCAGTGGCGATGGTGGGGCTGGTACTGGCGCTGGTGAAGGCTGTTCATGGCTCTTCCTTCTTTTGGGAGGGGGTGTAGCCACTTCCCTGGTAGATGATTTTGCAGTCCTGAAATGCTTTAGGACCTTGGTAGAGGCGACTATGCACCCCTTCCAGCTGCACCTGACATGATGGTTAATAAGGGTTTTGTTTTCCACATTATTTATTCAAAGGCCTACAGTGTTAAACAGTAAACATGTCGATTCTCATACGATGTACAACAGTCGCAGTCACATTCAGGATCGTTGTAACAGTCCCTGCAGTGTCAGTCAGCTTCTGGATACAAGTCCCATGACCAGTCTCCAAGGTAAAAGACGGACATGGTGGCGATACTCTATGGTGACCGCAATGAGAATTTTACCTAGAGCGGATCACCGGGAGAGAGAGGAGTTGTTGACGGTGCAGGAGCTCAGTTGCGACTGATGAATAATAGGACAGGGGGAGGCAGAAACGAGAGAAACCTGACTGAACACTGCTCGTGTTTGGAGACATTCTTCAGCTATACCGTCTGTGACTCTGGACTTTAGTGAGACACTGAGACACACACCGATAAAGTATTTTGATGAAGACAAAGAAGACTGGATCAACATTCATCATTAGAAGCAGAAGACATATTTCTTTCTGTCAACATTTTATATCTGAAACTACTACATGCCATCTGTCCCTTGCTTTACAAAAGTTTGGAAAGTCAGCTCATCCTACTTGGTATCAACTTTGTATATTTATCCATTAGTTTAGGTGTGCTGTGAGCATTCGGTGGATTTTTGTGTAGTGCTGTAAATATGATAAATCTTAAATATAGTTCTATTTTCAGTTTGCTGGCTATTATTTTTACATTGCTGTTAATATTTTGCTTATTGTATAGTAAATTTTATTGGTACATTTTACATAATCTACAGCGTGTACAATAGTTGAACGTAACATTAAACCTTCTACTTGGTATACTGCTGCGAGTGATATACCAGAGAAATTTTACCTCTGAGGTATCAACGGAGTTTTAACCTCAGAGCAAATATCCCAAGAGATATCGTGTATAAATCAGGGACGTGTTAATAACAAGCCCGAGTTATCCCTCCCCAAATTGAGTTAACCTTGTCTCGAAGGATAAAGTAAGGGCAGGATATGTGGGCAAGAAAGCCGTTACAACTCCTGATCCCAATGTGCTACAACTCACATGTTTCCTGTTGATCCATTCCGCTTCGCAGTCGCCATCTTTGTTGGTATCTTGGAGAGACTCTGTCTCTTTTTCTTGGCTTTTTTTGATGATTTTCGATTTTAGATGCTTCAGCTTCTTCCTCATCGACTAAGTTGAATACCACTTTTTCGTTCCATGGAGAATATCACTTCTGCACCTAGTGTTTTATTTGATTTACACGCTTTTATTTTTTCGAGGCCAGCATGCGGTCAGTGCCATTGCATCATGGTACAAAATCGCTCAGAAACGCTTAGTTATTTACTCATATCACTGGAATATTATGTTTCACATTATTCTTTTAAGGGGTGGTATGTTTATGGTAATCCCACATCGTTCCTTGGTTTTTCTTGGGTTTTTTTATCAGCATAGACTTAGGGTATCATATGCTAGCTAGCTGCCATGCCCAGTTAATTTTTACTCATGCACTATCCCTTTATTCTTTCACCTAACCTTCCTGGTTGGGTGTGGCTGTCTTACCTCCCATTTGGTGATTCGTCACGGCGGGGAGCTGCTATCTTGAAGGTCCTTCTAGGAGTTGGCTAGTGTTATCAGTTGCCCTAGGGTGGCTGTTTTTATTTTCCACTTAGCCTATATGTTTAACAAAGTGCCACAGGTCTTGGGATGCTGTTATCTATGTCTACTTAGTTTTACCCATTGAAATGCTTTACCGACTGTTCTGATGCTAACTAGCAAACCCCCTTGTGTCGCCTTAACCATTATTATGCCTGGTTATGAGGACTTGTCCTCTGTGCCCTATCACGGCAGAACCCCTTGAACACTATTGCTGTTCCAATGTCGCTGTTGAACCTTCCTGTTATACCGCCTCACCATTTTCTGAGTCTCCCATCACCACCCCTTTTATCCTTTTGCCCTAGAGAGGTGAGATTTTCTCCTCCCCTGGTCAATATCTCTCTGTGCCTTAGAGACCACCCTTGGGTGTTATCTCTGCCCCTTCCCCTTCCTAGTTAGATCATAACCTGACTGTACTGGGAACTATCTTCCTCTTGTCTAGTTATCTTACCCTAGCTTTTGAGCTTTCCCTCACCCGCTGGGTAAGCTAGGCTTGCCTGCACAGTTCTCCCTATGGCCGAACCCTATCTAGGTGTAGAGTTGGTACTGTAGAGGGATGCAGTTTGATATATCTGGGCAGTGGACCTCGGCTTGAGATGCTTCCACAGTGAGACTGGAATTTTGTGGCGAAGATCTCCCTGAGCATTGGTTGCCTTTCTTCTTCAGACTCTGTTGGCATCTTTAAGTCTTGCTTTCAGGGTTGGGTGTGTCGCAGCAGCGAACTGTAACGAACCTAAGACCCTTTCCTGTTGCCGTCTGGTGAGTACTTCTGATTAAAGTAGTTACCTGACCGAGTTTGCGATTTCCTTTCTCTTGCCTTGTGGTAGAGAGAGGGTGTATGACTATAAATTCCAGTGAATTCCTAGCCACTGGAATTTCAAAGCTGAATATAACTTGCACTTCTTGAGGTTGATTTGTAGGACCAGAGATTGAAGGAAGTTCATGGCCTTTTGGGCTGATCGAAGACATTCCGACTTCGTTGCAGCCCAGACTTAACAGTCGTCCAGGTACAAAATCACATGAAGGCCTCTGTTCTGAATTTATTGGACAACTGCCTAGACTAGATTCGTGAAAATCCTGAGAGTTTTACCGAGCCTCAATGGCATAGCTTTCAATGCGTAGGCCCATCTTGCCAGTTTGAAACCGAGATATGGGGAGAAGCGCTGACCTATCGTAAGAGGCCAATAGGCGCCTGTAAGTTCTATGGAGATGGTGTAGTGGGATCTATATTCACGAGATAATCAGCATCTGGAACTTGTCTTTCACCATAAATTTGTTCAGTGGCGACAAGTCCAGAATAGTTTAAAGAGTATTAGAATCTTTCTTCTGCATACAGAATAGCCATCCTTGAAAGTTTATGGATTTTTTGCAATGGCTGTCTCTTTTCCGAAGGTTCTGAACATAATACTCTAAAAAGGGGGTTGTGAGTTGAAAGAACCTCTTGAAGCCTAGCCCTTTTGAGACTGCTTTGAGCATAGGGATCGAGCTTCCATTGATCCCTGAACAGGTGAAGTTGTCCCCTTACCGGAAGCTCCTCATTGTTGTTGTGGAAGACGTGCATCTTTAGTCATCTTGCCTCTACTTCCTTGGCCTCTAGTTTGACTGCCTCTTCTAGACCTTCCCATGTTACCGGAGCCCTTCTTCTGAGCTTTGGCAGGATAGAATGCTGGGGTAGCTCTCTCATACACCGTGTTGAGGGCTGGAGACTGAAATATACCGATGGGGAACCATGTACAGAGTCTGAGGGATGGTGGCAACTAAGGCTGTTGCGACAGGAAAGGATTTCCTTCCCTTAAAGGGACTTCTGGGCTTCTTGTCCTTGGGTTGAGGTCCTTCATTTGGGGATAAAATTTGGTTTAGAGGACATAACCCACTTGTCTATAAGGCTCTTATTCTCCTGAGCTGCTTAGTCCATGAATTATTCAATTAATTTTCAAGGGAAGAGATCCTTCCCCCATTAGTCTAGTAGGAAGATAGGGTTCCCATGCACCCCCATGATACATTTTTTTAACTGGCATTTTTGCAATCCCTGGGGTGTCTGGGAACAGAATCCCCTTTGTTCCCATTCAAAAAAATGTCCCATGTGGGTCATTTAGCCGTCTATTTGTTCGCCATCTTGGATTTCTTGAAATGCAAAAGTTAGGGGTAGGGGAAATATAAAGGACCTTTTTGTAAAGAAATAAATTATTTACATGTACAAACTAGATATCATTGGAAAGGGTATGAACAGCACTATCAAAAGAACCCATCACTTATTCGGTCATGACATTAATGACGTCATCAGAGGTCAAAAGGTCCCGTTAAAGGGGGACTAGTCAAAATTCGGGCCCATCAAATTTGTTAACCATCCTGCACCTAACTGAATAAATATTTTGGATTCTACTTTGCTTCAAAGAAAGTGTACATGAATAGGTAGTTTTTAAAACTGAAACAAATTAATTAACTAGATTGTAACATTATTAACCCTTTCCACAAATAAAACGAAAATATTGAAATTTTTTATTTTTAAATGAGATTAATGTGAAATTCCAGTTCGACACATCTTTGCTTTCTCTGCCTTTTTGTTATGGTAAAAGGCCTTATATGTTCCAATGAGTCCCGAAATACAGTCTATGTATAATTCCATTGGTATCTTCACTTGGTATTATCAGTATATGCATTACACACACATATATATATAGATAAAATGTCTGATAACAAGTTGCTATAACACGCAGGCCAAAAATGTATTAACTTGCAATATTATCATGACTGCCAAAAGTCTTAATGTTCATATTAACCCTGGATAGGTACGGTGGGTCGTTTGCGACCCCGAGCGTCAAAAAAAAACAGGTTTTTCTCACGTGACTCACCCCTGTGACTGAATTTGTGGGTGATCGACCTGCAGGAGGTGTCTCCCCTACACGCTCTAGTAGTGTCCAGATGTGCATTGCTGTAGCTGTACTCCTTCCCCGATTTCTGAGACGCGTCGGGGTCGTTCGCGTCCGAGTTTACCCTTCTGAGGTAGTTTGCATAATTATCAAAGTTATTACGTATTATGAAATTGTCGTAGAATGGTGCAACTTGTATAGGTTATCAGTTGTGGAAAGTCTTGGTGGATTGTTTGGCTACCATGTGCATGTTTTTTTTTTTAGTTAAAATGTCGTTCATCACCACGAGGACCATTTTACCGCGAGTGCCCCTTTTTCATTTTTTTTCATTTTTTTGCCAAGTCATTTTTCCGTAAGATATTGCCAAATAGTGTCGTAAAACTTTTGCTTGTTTAGTGTTGGAAAGTGTGTCTAGATGATCTGGCTACCCATGCATGACTTTGTTTTTGTCAGATACGACGTAGTTATTGGTATATTGGGTATTTAACTGCGGTTACCAATTTCTGTTTTTTTTTCAATATTTGTAAAAATTACTACGTAGTAAGGAATTGCCGTATATTATTCATTTTTTTTCATGTTTATGTGTTAGAAAGTGTGCCTTGATGGTTGGGCTAACACGTGCATGTCTTTTTTTTTATCTGAGATGTCTTATATTAGAATGTCGGGCATTTTACCGCGAGTGTCCCTTTTTAATTTTTTTTAATTTTTTTGCCAAGTCATTTTTCCGTAAGATATTGCGAAATAGTGTCGTAAAACTTTTGCTTTTTTAATGTTGGAAAGTGTGTCTAGATGATCTGGCTACCCATGCGTGATTTTGTTTTTGTCAGATACGACGTAGTTATTGGTATATTGGGTATTTAACTGCGGTTGCCAATTTCTGTTTTTTTTTCAATATTTGTAAAAATTTACTACGTAGTAAGGAATTGCCGTATATTATTGATTTTTTTTTCATGTTTATGTGTTAGAAAGTGTGCCTTGATGGTTGGGCTAACACGTGCATGTCTTTTTTTTTTATCTGAGATGCCGTATATTAGAATGTTGGGCATTTTTCCGCGAGTGCCCCTTTTTATTTGTTTTGCATTTTTTTGCTTAGTCATGTTACCGTAAGGAATTGGCAAGTAGTGTCGCAAAACTTATATTTTTATAGTGTTGGAAAGTGTTTCTAGATGATCTGGCTACCCATGCCTTTTTTTTTTAGCCAGATATGGCGTATATATAAGTATGTGTTCGATTTTCCTGTGATTGCCATTTTTTCGTTTTTTCCCATTTCTTTCAAAATTACTACGTACTAAGGAACTATCACAGAGTAATAGTTCATTTATATGTTTATTTGTCGGAAAATATGCCTTGATGGTTTGCCTAGCACGTGGCTGAAATTTTTTTTTTCTGAAATGCCGTATATTAGAATGGCCATTTTTCCACGAGTGCCCCTTTTTATTTGTTTTGCATTTTTTTGCTTAGTCATGTTACCGTAAGGAATTGGCAAGTAGTGTCGCAAAACTTATATTTTTATAGTGTTGGAAAGTGTTTCTAGATGATCTGGCTACCCATGCCTATCTTTTTTTTAGCCAGATATGGCGTATATATAGGTATGTGTTCGATTTTCCGGTGATTGCCATTTTTTCGTTTTTTCCCAATTCTTTCAAAATTACTACGTACTAAGGAACTATCACAGAGTAATGATTCCTCTAGATGTTTATTTGTCGGAAAATTTTGTTTACTTTTTTTTTGATTGAATATCATCAAATTTTTTTAGCTAAAATATTGTTTTACATTTTTTTTTTCGATTTTATTTCCCTTCAAAAAAAATTTTTTGGGTCAGAATTTTAATTTTATAGTCGTAAAATAATCGACAATTATCCAGCAACCCACCATACAATTTTTTTACATATCCAATAATAATTAGATTAGTAAATAACACCTTGAAATTGACATACCCTTCCTACATTTCAAGTGGCAGATTAGGGAGTCTGAGTCAGTGTGGTTGGCGGCCATTTTGTGGACATATCCGAAGCGTAAGCTGCCCTATCTATATATATTCTTGTTCCCTATAGAATTTGTGATATTTTGGTATATTTTTACCTGCATAAATATCATATTATATATTAAATATATGTATTTTTTTACGAAATTTCCAAGTACTCAAAAAATTACCTTTAGATATGGCCCCTGATATAAATGTAATTTACAAAATAATGAAGATTTTTTTACATATTTCTATTTTAGGATAACATATGTTTATTCCCTAAAAAAATTAGCCACTTCCTATTTCATTTGGGTACCCAAAAAAATTCATGAAATTTGACAATTTGTTTTGGCCAAAAAAAGTTACCCTTTTTTTCTCATATCAGATCTTCACCTCCATGGGTCTGACTTCATCCAAAATACATCAAGATGTGTCCTAAACATTCAAGAATCAATTCCTAAAAGGATTTGTGTATATATGTATAAACTTTTTTTTTATGAATTTTTATGTCAGGTCTTTTTTTTCTACTTAATTTTTTAAATATTTATAATAAATAGTTTTTCTGCAGATGAGTAGTATTTATCTTTACAGTTGTTTTAAGCATTCATTGAAGTTTTTTTTGGCAAAAGAAAAAAGGAGGTTACTGCAAAAACTGATTTTTCAAGAATTTTTTTTGGCGTCGGGGTCGTTCGCGTCCGAGTATACCCTTAAAGGGGTGTCCGAGGACCGTACCTATCCAGGGTTAATCTAATATTCATTATCACTGAAAAGTTCTTCATTGTCACTGTCTTGGTTAGCCTGTTCTCCATCAGGGTCATCATCACACTGATCCATCTCTTCCGTAGTCTTGTGAACTAAGTCTATCAAGGCAGGGGGAAGTACCAGGCTGCAAGGCCACACTGGCTCCAGAATACACTCATAATTTTGTTCCCAAATTTGTTCAGGATCATATGGCTTTGGAGACCAGAAGATTGGAATATCTGCTCGCTTTTAGATAGCTAGGCGATGGTTTACTCGATGAATGTGTGGGATAAGGTTGTCTCGGCAAGGTGGCAAATGGGAGAGGTCAATCTTAGATTTTGTTGTGAGTTGCTCATCTTCCCCAACCATCTTCCGTTAACATGATTCCGCGTACAGTGTCAATAGATTTCTTTCTTGAGTAGCCATACACCAGACATGGGAAGGCCTCGAAGCTGGGGAAGATTTAGAAAAAAATGACTTTTTTTAAAGCTACTATCCTCGCTGTTAGGTACGCTTAACAACATTCAAATTTGGCGGATAGGTTCTCCATAAAAGCTTTCATGAATGCTATCAGTTACAAGTTGTAAGGAATTGAAGGTTTGTCTAAAGTCTGAACTGGCGTGGAGGTGGAAGCTGGGGCTTGAGCAGCAGTGATGGGGGAAAGTAAAGAGGCACTGGGAGCTGTTCTCACATGAAGTACATCCAATGACTCTTCTGAGGCTTCCGTGGTCAGCAGGATCCTCTCCCTCTCTGATGACACAGAAGAAGTAGTCGACATGTTGTCAGCTTCCAGACACATAACTTGCAGAGCGTCTCGAACTTCCTCATCCGCATGATCTGCGGATACAGTCGAAAGTTGAACCGTTGGTAACTAATTACCAAACACAGAGGTGACCTCAGCCTTTGGAAAGAGAAGGTTCTTCAGTTCCAGAAAAGGAAGATAAGACTCATCTTGCTCAGAGCTCTTCTGGAAGCCACTTATCCAGAGTCAGAGCATCATCCAACTTTGATCTCGAACGTCCAAGGAGATGTCAGTGGCATAGATGCCGGTGTGAAGGAGATCCGTGCAAATCTGGCACTTTGTAGGTTCCCAGATTGCAACAGATCCCTTGGAAAGGTTCTTTGGAAACACGACAATCAGCATGGGTCTGGTAGATCTTGTGGCCACAGGTCGACTTGACCAGCCTGGTACAGGTGACCATAGAACACTCCATGTCATCAGCAACCTGTAAAGAAGAAACATTTCAATGAGTACATATCATTAGAAATTATATTTTCTGAAAAATTAGTTTCACAGAATCCATCCTAAATTAAATGAATCTACTACCTAAAATAGGGCTTAAGACTGAACATAATCAGAACACATGCCAAACATCTCAGAGATCTATAGAGATTTATGAAGCAAAATATAATAACAGTGTGGTAGGAATATGAAGGAAAGGTCTCACCAGAACCTACAAAGTAGGTTTATCGGAACAACCTAAAATGGCAAGTTCACTCATCATACTGTTTAGACCAGCAACAGCTGCCCCCAAGTCGGCAGCAGCTGCATTAAGGTGACAACTATTTCTAGCAGCCAATAAAAGACTAACCTGCCAATATCTCTGGCATGTCAACACAAGGCGGTAGACGCATTGTTAAGTCAAGAGGGGGAGAGTGAACAATCCCTTAGGGAAGGGTCCACACTCAGGGAAGTAGAGAAATGAAAGGCAGCTTATAAATGAACATGTCAAGACCTGATCGTTATCATTAACTTAAGAAAAGTGGGAGTGTAGACCGTAAGATAGTGAGACCCAGACAATAGAGCCAGGCCGCTAAGAAATAGAAATTCAAAGAATGTCCTGAAAACCAGGTAGGATCCAATCGACCAACTCCAGAGGAATATTTTCCTGAAATGTGGGATAATGCTGCAGCTGAGGCAGTACATGGAATGACCTATAGCCAACACACAGCCAGTGCTAGAATAACTCAAGCTGACAATAAAGGAAGCAGAGACAGAAGGCCACAAAGTCTAGATAGGCTAACCTGGCAAGGGACTCAAGACTTCATAGCAAGAGGGACATATAATAGGAAGTGAGGCTGCAGACATAGAAGAGGCTCTGGCAAGGCAGCAAAAGAGGACCCCAAGGGGACCAACTCTACACCTAGATAGGGTTAGGCCATAGGGAGAACTGTGCAGGCAAACCTAGCCTACCCAACGGGTGAGGGAAAGCTCAAAAGCTAGGGTAAGATGACTAGACAAGAGGAAGATAGTTCCCAGTACGGTCAGGTTATGATCTAACTAGGAAGGCGAAGGGGCAGAGATAACACCCAAAGGTGGTCTCTAAGGCACAGAGAGATATTGACCAGGGGAGGAGAAAATCTCACTTCTCTAGGGCAAAAGGATAAAAGGGGTGGTGATGGGAGACTCAGAAAATGGTGAGGCCGTATAACAGGAAGGTTCAACAGTGACATTGGAACAGCAATAGTGTTCAAGGGGTTCTGCCGTGATAGGGCACAGAGGACAAGTCCTCTTAACCAGGCATAATAATGGTTAAGGCGACACAAGGGGGTTTGCTAGTTAGCATCAGAACAGTCGGTAAAGCATTTACATAGGTAAAACTAAGTAGACATAGAGAACAGCATCCCAAGACCTGTGGCACTTTGTTAAACATATAGGCTAAGTGGAAAATAAAGACAGCCACCCTAGGGCAACTGATAACGCTAGCCAACTCCTAGAAGGACCTTCAAGATCGCAGCTCCCCGCCGTGATGAATCACCAAATGGGAGGTAAGACAGCCACACCCAACCAGCAAGGTTAGGTGAAAGAATAAAGGGATGGTGCATGAGTAGAAATTAACTGGGCATGGCAGCTAGCTAGCATATGATACCCTAAGTCAATGATGATAAGAAAAACCCAAGAAAAAACCAAGGAACGATGTGGGATTACCATAAACATACCACCCCTTAAAAGAATAATGTAAAACATAATCTTCCAGTGATATAACTAAATAACTAAGCGTTTTCTGAGTGATTTTGTAACATGATGCAATGGCACTGACCGCATGCCGGCCTCGAAAAAATAAAAGCGTGCAAATCAAATAAAACACTAGGTGCAGAAGTGATATTCTCCAAGAAACGAAAAAGTGGTATTTAACTTAGTCGATGAGGAAGAAGCTGAAGCATCTAAAATCATTAAAAAAAACCAAGAAAAACAGACAGTCTCTCCAAGCTACCAACAAATATGGCGACTGCAAAGGGGAATGGATCAACAGGAAACATGTGAGTTATAGCACATTGAGATCAGGAGTTGTAACTGCTTTCTTGCCCACATATCCTGCCCTTACCTTATCCTTCGAGACAAGGTTAACTCAATTTGGGGAGGGAAAACTAGGGCTTGTTATTAACACGTCCCTGATTTATACACGATATCTCTTGGGATATTTGCTCTGAGGTTAAAACTCTGTTGATACCTCAGAGGTAAAATTTCTCTGGTATATCACTCGCAGCAGTATACCAAGTAGAAGGTTCAATGTTACGTTCAACTATTGTACACGATGTAGATTATGTAAAATGTACCAATAAAATTTACTATACAATAAGCAAAATATTAACAGCAATGTGAAAATAATAGCCAGCAAACTGAAAATAGAACTATATTTAAGATTTATCATATTGTAGATATTTACAGCATTACACAAAAATCCACCGAATGCTCACAGCACACCTAAACTAATGGATAAATATACAAAGTTGATACCAAGTAGGATGAGCTGACTTTCCAAACTTTTGTAAAGCAAGGGACAGATGGCATGTAGTAGTTTCAGATATAAAATGTTGACAGAAAGAAATATGTCTTCTGCTTCTAATGATGAATGTTGACTCAGTCTTCTTTGTCTTCATCAAAATACTTTATCGGTGTGTGTCTCACTAAAGTCCAGAGTCACAGACGGTATAGCTGAAGAATGTCTCCAAACACGAGCAGTGTTCAGTCAGGTTTCTCTCGTTTCTGCCTCCCCCTGTCCTATTATTCATCAGTCGCACCTGAGCTCCTGCACCGTCAACAGCTCCTCTCTCTCCCGGTGATCCGCTCTAGGTAAAATTCTCATTGCGGTCACAATAGAGTATCGCCACCATGTCCGTCTTTTACCCTGGAGACTGGTCATGGGACTTGTATCCAGAAGCTTACTGACATTGCAGGGACTGTTACAACGATCCTGAATGTGACTGCGACTGTTGTACATCGTATGAGAATCGACATGTTTACTGTTTAACACTGTAGGCTTTTGAATAAATAACGTGGAAAACAAAACCCTGATTAACCATCATGTCAGGTGCAGCTGGAAGAGGTGCATAGTCGCCTCTACCAAGGTCCTAAAGCATTTCAGGAATGCAAAATCATCTACCAGGGAAGTGACTACACCCCCTCCCAAAAGAAGGATGAGCCATGAACGGCCTTCACCAGCGCCAGTACCAGCCCCACCATCCCCACTGGTGACTCCAAGGACTGAGAGATTTTCCTGTACAGCAGTCAGGTGCAGCAGCAGCCACCCTTCCTACCTTGGCGGCTGAGCCCTCCAATGCCATGGAGACTGAACCTGTTGCGACACAGGGGTACTATTTAGCATACTGCAACTGCACAGACTTCCTTACCAAACTCCTATAAGAAGCCTCAACCATTGCTGCAAGCACTCCAGTTTCACAGCCAAAGAAACCTCTGCCAAAGTTTCGACTTTTACAGACGGACAGCTCCATCTCTTACGCCTCATTTGCTGCCATGGCTGCAAAGCCTGGCATACAGCTCACTACCAGACCAAACGGGGAAGGTGATTTAATAATCATCCCCAAGGACCTCGAGACAGCCTGATCCCTCCAGGAGGAGCCATCTTTAACACTTTTGGACACTGCATTCATCCGGAGGAAAGCAGTGATCACTAGGTATCTTATAATGATGCCTAACTCCAGAGGCACATCATGCACCAATATCAACTGTACAGTACGCTGTATGAGTAAAGACGATGTCCCTGTAAGAAGACTCATAGCCCCCTTCATCGGTCCAGTGCCCTCCTCACTGGATCTTGGAGTCTGGTGGACGTTCCCCATCGAAGAGTATACACCGGAGCCTCTTAGATGCTACAGGTGCTAGCGTTTCGGCCATCACAAGGAGGAGTACAAAGGCCCCATCATCTGCAGTGTATGCCGCCAGCGCCACTGCATAGAAGTGTGCATAAAAGCCGACAAAGAAGGAAAGCAGGCAAAACCCAAGTGCCCCAAAGTTCAAGGGTTCGCCATGCTTGGAATAGGTGCGGCCCAGTGACTGAAGAGGATAGCTGTAATGAAGAACACTTCCTCTCCAAAAAAGCATAAACCACCTTCAATCCAGCCACCTAAAGACCAGCGACCTCCCCACCAGAGGAGACAATGACAGCCGCCTGCTGAAACTGTTACTGTACCATCTGCCCAGCCGCAATCGGCACCACTTCCTAAACCCACATCCTCCAACCTACCTATATCTTTGACTCAACAAGTTGAGTCTATGTCTTCAGAAGACCTTATCCCCATTGCCTTTAAAATCCTCACCCGAGTCCTGTCCTAACCAGTTCTCCCACCTTCATGCAGTTATTGCAACAATTTCAGCTGCCAATCACCGAGCAGGGATAAGCTTATTTGCTTAAACCTTCTCCTTTTCTCTCTGACCAAAGAAAAAAAACATCTTTCCTCCCTCAGTCTCTCCTACTTACTGGGACTTGATGCTATCAAAACTTTTTCTCTGACTAAAACGTTTCATTTCATGGACCTAAAGAGGAGTCTCCTTTTCGAACCCCCCCCCCCCCCCACCCCCCCCCCCCCACCTTTCATGTCTAATGTTAAATCCCTCTATAAGTAATTCCTCCTCCACCATTTCATGTTGAAGTTACCCTTTCAAAACTCACCCTCTGCTTTTTAATGTTGCAGTTTCAGCCTCTTTTGGGAGACCATCTCTTTCCAGATGACAAGTGCTCATGTCATGCTACAGGCAAGGAAATCAGCACAGAACCAAACATGTCCTATTATATCAGGAACAATACTCTAAAGAATTCTGAAGCATAAAGACAAACATCATGCAATTGCCAGGTGCCAGGAATCCACTCTACAACCATCCTGTTGACCTCACATTCGTAAGACTTCTGGCATAAAAGTACAATAGTTATGAGAAGTATCTAAAACTCCCAGTCCATATCAACAACATCAGGCCCAAATAGCCAATCACATTGAAGATATATATGATGCAAGGGAATACTAAGATGGGCACCAACCCCATGAACGGGAGCATACTTCTCAATAAACAAATCCTCATTCACAGGGACAGCTTTCCTCTAAACGAGAGACTGGGCACAACCAGTATCACACATTATACAAGCATGGTGTAGTGAACCATCACCAACAGCAACAAACCCCTTGCAGTGTATGGCTTGTAAACCTTATCAACAGGTCTGGAACAAACACTGAAATTAACAGGCTTCCTGTCAAAAAACGTGGTCATTAATAGTGTTAATCTCTACTGGTAGCACACCATAACGAGACTTTGGTAGTTACAAGAGCCCCACTTTCATCTTCTTTCCTTTTCAACATAAAACATTCGGGCACTGTGTGACCTGGTTTCTTATAATAATTACATACTACAGAACTGCTAGTAATAGAATTGGTATTAAAATTACTGCTTTGAGACTTGACATGCGAATCAAAATTAGACCTTTGATATCCATCATCAGTACCTGTATGCTTATCTGTATCCCTATAGTCTTTTGATCTATTAAACCTTCAATTATTAGACCTAGACTCTTTGTGGGCCAGTACATAACCATCAGCACATACGGCTTTTCTGCAAAGGGTAGATAAATTTCTTTCATTTGAGTAAACCTTAAAGTTCTCACTAACATGATTCTTAAACTGTTCAATTAAAACAGTTTCACTTAATCTATCAAAATCATCCCTACACTCTGCTGCTTTACACCATTTATCAAACTAATCTGATTGTTCTCTACTAAATTCTACATATGTCTGCTTATCTTGTTTTGTCCAACTCCTAAACTCTATCTCATAAACTTTGGGTGTTAATTCATAGGCTTGTAAAAAAAACATTTTTCAAGATTTCATAATCATATACTCTAGAGCAGTGGTTCCCAAACTATCTTATCTGACGCCCCCCTTTTGTTTCCAGTAGACCCGTATGCCCCCACTCCTATCTTTTTTTTTTTTAAATGAAATGATTCTCACATTTATTTCTTAGCATTGTACAGGAAAACAGATTTTTGTTTGTATTACTGTACATTTTAATAATGAAAGCCAATTAAAGCAAATAATAGTACATTCCAGTAACTGAAAACGAAACATTTGGTTCAAAGTGAGCGAAAAAAAGTTTGAACATTAGCAAATTGGCAAAATTGAGTTGCAATTTTAACAATAGATAATTTGAAAACATGGCATATAATATTTAGAAATACTTATGAGACTCAGGCACAATTTATGGTCAAGTTTAGTGAGATGGTTGCTGCTGCTTCTTCCTCACAAGATCAGAAATTCTAGAATTGAAGGATGACAGCACACAACGCAAGTCATTTTCTATATCAAGTCGGTTCCGCTGTATTGTTTTCAGAACAAAAAGAGCTGAAAATCCTGCTTCACAAAGATAAGTAGAAGAAAAGGGAAGAAACACACGAAGTGCTTCTTCACCTACTTTTGGGTACATGGGGAGATATTTCACCCAAAACTCTTCTAACTTCATTGTTTCAAAGTCCCTTTTCATGCTCAAGTCACATTTCAAATCGATGGCTTCCTCTTGCAGTGATTCCAGTAGCAACTCCACATCAGTGTTAAATGGATTCTGCACCAATGTCCAAAGAGAATTCTCCATTGAGACATCTGGAAAATAGTGTATAAATTCCTCAATAAGGGAATCCCGATTTGATAAAACCTCTTTTGTCACGTCATACTGCTTATTTTTTCTCTTCTCAGACAAGAGCTCATTCAGATGTGAGAACGATGAAAAGTTCCCAACTTGTACTTTTCTTTTCCAAAGATGAATTTTTTTTCGGTGGAAGCTCTGATTACATCAGTGTGCAATGATGTTTGTGTTTCTTCCATGTAACTTCAAATTAAGGTTGTTGATAGCCTCAAAGGAGTCCACAAGGTATGATAGTGAGAGCTGAAAGTCTTCCTCTCTGAATGCTTCATACAGTTTGGTTTGTTTCTGCTTCTGCAAGAAAATTTCCACTTCATCCTTGTGCTCGTAAAGACGACTCAGCATGTTTCCCTTGGAAAGCCAGCGGACTTCTGTGTGAAACAGGAGAGTCTTGTAATCAGTGTCCAGATCTGAGCAAAGAGCTACGAAAAGCCTAGAATTCAAAGAGCTATTCTTTACAAAATTCACCACTTTTATTGCCAAATTCAGTGAACTGTGTAGATTACCTGACAGAGTTTTGCTTGCTAATGATTGTCTGTGGATAACACAGTGAGTCCCAGTTACAGCAGGATTTTTTTTATTTCACCAGTTTCACAAATGCAGAGCGAGATCAAATCATTGCTGGGGCACCATCAGTACAAAAATACAAACACCGACTAATTTTAATGATTTTATTATTCTATTAAACAAGTAATTTTGAGCAGATGACTTCAGCCCCCCTTGTATCATCCTCACGCCCCACTAGTGGGGTGCACCCCCCAGTTTGGGAACCACTGCTCTAGAGGCTACTCAGGAATAGAAGCATAAATCTTTAGTGCCCTACCAAACAAAACTCCTTAATACATATAAACCCAAAATTCTGCTGACCACTAGTAGGAGAATTATATAATAATACCAATTCTCTAATACTGCAGGAGGGTCTGCCCCTCTCTTTTATTCTTCTCCTATACTTCTCTTTCTCCTTATTTCCTTAATCTTTCCCATCCCGAGTACCTGCCTTTGAGCTATAAACTGGATTGTATCCAGAGGTACTCTTCCTCTTCCCATATTTCCCACTTCCCTATTGTTATTGTTGTTATTATTCACTAGTTGGCTGTAATACACTTGCGTTTCTTAACTTTTGTCTCAAAACAGACTAAATATTCATCTAAATCCTTTTCATTAAAAGAAGGTACAACTTGATCTTCACTAAAAATGACTTACCTAGAATTATCAGGATCACTAGAACTAGTCTGCTTAATTTTTTCTAGTCCTAACACTTTTTGAACTTTAAGCTCATGAAGTTTTATCTGAGCTTCCCTATCTTTAGCTCTCTCCTCCCTTGTAATGGTTCACGTTTTAATTCTGCTTCTAATTTCTCAAGTTCTAAATCTGCTTCTTTTCTCTCACACTCAGCCTCAGCCTCTTTTTCTCTCAAACGAGCTTCTATTCTAAGCCTTTCAAGTTCCACAGCAGGTAAAGCAGAACACACTGATTCTCTATCCATCGTATCAAACACATTCTGAGGTAACATATTGTCTTTAGCGTAAGGTTTAACTAACACATGTTTAACCCTGGATAGGTACGATGTGTCGTTCGCGACCCCGAGCGTCAAAAAAAAACAGGTTTTTCTCACGTGACTCACCCCCGTGACTGAATTTGTGGGTGATCGACCTGCAGGAGGTGTCTCCCCTACACGCTCTAGTAGTGTCCAGATGTGCATTGCTGTAGCTGTACCCCTTCCCCGATTTCTGAGACGCGTCGGGGTCGAGCGCGACCGAGTTTACCCTTCTAAGGTAGTTTGCATAATTATCAAAGTTATTACGTATTATGAAATTGTCGTAGAATGGTGCAACTTGTATAGGTTATCAGTTGTGGAAAGTCTTGGTGGATTGTTTGGCTACCATGTGCATGATTTTTTTTTTAGTTAAAATGTTGTTCATTACCACGAGGACCATTTTACCGCGAGTGCCCCTTTTTCATTTTTTTTCATTTTTTTGCCAAGTCATTTTTCCGTAAGATATTGCCAAATAGTGTCGTAAAACTTTTGCTTGTTTAGTGTTGGAAAGTGTGTCTAGATGATCTGGCTACCCATGCATGACTTTGTTTTTGTCAGATACGACGTAGTTATTGGTATATTGGGTATTTAACTGCGGTTGCCAATTTCTGTTTTTTTTTCAATATTTGTAAATATTTACTACGTAGTAAGGAATTGCCGTATATTATTGATTTTTTTTTCATGTTTATGTGTTAGAAAGTGTGCCTTGATGGTTGGGCTAACACGTGCATGTCTTTTTTTTTTATCTGAGATGCCGTATATTAGAATGTTGGGCGTTTTTCCGCGAGTGGCCCTTTTTATTTGTTTTGCATTTTTTTGCTTAGTCATGTTACCGTAAGGAATTGGCAAGTAGTGTCGCAAAACTTATATTTTTATAGTGTTGGAAAGTGTTTCTAGATGATCTGGCTACCCATGCCTATTTTTTTTTAGCCAGATATGGCGTATATATAAGTATGTGTTCGATTTTCCTGTGATTGCCATTTTTTCGTTTTTTCCCATTTCTTTCAAAATTACTACGCACTAAGGAACTATCACAGAGTAATGATTCATTTATATGTTTATTTGTCGGAAAATGTGCCTTGATGGTTTGCCTAGCACGTGGCTGAAATTTTTTTTTTCTGAAATGCCGTATATTAAAATGGCCATTTTTCCACGAGTGCCCCTTTTTATTTGTTTTGCATTTTTTTGCTTAGTCATGTTACCGTAAGGAATTGGCAAGTAGTGTCGCAAAACTTATAATTTTATAGTGTTGGAAAGTGTTTCTAGATGATCTGGCTACCCATGCCTATCTTTTTTTTTTTAGCCAGATATGGCGTATATATAGGTTTGTGTTCGATTTTCCTGTGATTGCCATTTTTTCGTTTTTTCCCATTTCTTTCAAAATTACTACGTACTAAGGAACTATCACAGAGTAATGATTCATTTAGATGTTTATTTGTCGGAAAATGTGCCTTGATGGTTTGCCTAGCACGTGGCTGAATTTTCTTTTTCTGAAATGCCGTATATTAGAATGTTAGCCATTTTTCCGCGAGTGCCCCTTTTTATTTGTTTTGCATTTTTTCGCTTAGTCATGTTACCGTAAGGAATTGGCAAGTAGTGTCGCAAAACTTATATTTTTATAGTGTTGGAAAGTGTTTCTAGATGATCTGGCTACCCATGCCTATCTTTTTTTTAGCCAGATATGGCGTATATATAGGTATGTGTTCGATTTTCCGGTGATTGCCATTTTTTCGTTTTTTCCCAATTCTTTCAAAATTACTACGTACTAAGGAACTATCACAGAGTAATGATTCCTCTAGATGTTTATTTGTCGGAAAATTTTGTTTACTTTTTTTTTTTATTGAATATCATCAAATTCTTTTAGCTAAAATATTATATTGTTTTACATTTTTTTTTTTTCGATTTTATTTCCCTTCAAAAAAATTTTTTTGGGTCAGAATTTCAATTTTATAGTCGTAAAATAATCGACAATTATCCAGCAACACACCATACAATTTTTATGCATATCCAATAATAATTAGATTAGTAAATAACACCTTGAAATTGACATACCCTTCCTACATTTCAAGTGGCAGATTAGGGAGTCTGAGTCAGTGTGGTTGGCGGCCATTTTGTGGACATATCCGAAGCGTAAGCTGCCCTATCTATATATATTCTTGTTCCCTATAGAATTTGTGATATTTTGGTATATTTTTACCTGCATAAATATCATATTATATATTAAATATATGTATTTTTTTACGAAATTTCTAAGTACTCAAAAAATTACCTTTAGATATGGCCCCTGATATAAATGTAATTTACAAAATAATGAAGATATTTTTACATATTTCTATTTTAGGATAACATATGTTTATTCCCTAAAAAAATTAGCAACTTCCTATTTCATTTGGGTACCCAAAAAAATTCATGAAATTTGGACAAATTATTTTGGCCAAAAAAAGTTACTCTTTTTTTCTCATTTCAGATCTTCACCTCCATGGGTCTGACTTCATCCAAAATACATCAAGATGTGTCCTAAACATTCAAGAATCAATTCCTAAAAGGATTTGTGTATATATGTATAAACTTTTTTTTATGAATTTTTATGTCAGGTCTTATTTTTTTCTACTTAATTTTTTAAAATATTTATAATAAATAGTTTTTCTGCAGATGAGTAGTATTTATCTTTACAGTTGTTTTAAGCATTCATTGAAGTTTTTTTTTGGCAAAAGAAAAAAGGAGGTTACTGCAAAAACTGATTTTTCAAGAATTTTTTTTTGCGTCGGGGTCGTTCGCGTCCGAGTATACCATTAAAGGGGTGTCCGAGGAGCGTACCTATCCAGGGTTAATATCCTCTTGCTTCATTGAATTTTTAACATTAAGCTCAAGATGTTTGCCTAAACTCACTAAGCTAGATTTTTTTAGATCACTTAACTTCTCAACTTGTGGATCCTCAAGAAATTCGTCAAAAACTTTATTGTTTTAAACTCTGACATATTTGTTGGCTATTTTATACTAGTAACAAAATACGTTTATTTCACGAAAGATGTTTGGATTAAAAGCGGAATAACAATTTAGATCCCACCTAGCTGGCCAATTATGTTAAGTTCATCTATTGCACAACACGTAAATTATGCAAAATCTACTCATTTTTTTTTAAACAATAGCAAAAAACTAACTGTAATATGAAGATAATATCCAACAATCAGAAAATAAAACTGTATTCAAGATTTAACATAAATATAAACAGCATTACTCAAAAATTCACCGAATACTCGTATCACAACAAAACTAACCTATACCTGCTTTAATACTTTCTCTCTTACTCGAGAGACTTGCTATCAAGAAATTTCCATTTCATGGACCTAAAGAGGAGTCTCCCTACGGGGGCCTTTTCTCCATTGTCATGCCAGTAAACCTCCCCCTTTTTACCCCTGTTGTTTTGCTTAGTGGTAGCAAGAGGGACCTGTCCCTCATTCAGTTATACGGGCATTGACCTGGAATCTGCTATGCAAACTCCAGCCCGTGGGATGCTTAGTATATTACCATTACCTCTCCCTGGGAACCAAATTCCAAGCTGCTGAATGAAGTTCAGCAATTCATTCCAAACTACCACTACTTTTTGGCCTTAAATCATTAGCTTTGGCTATCTAGATTCAATGTAGTTTGAGCCATTAACCTGAAAAGTAATAAATCTCATTTTCTTAACCTTTATAGCATTAACATAACCTACTTTAACCCTGTTCAGATTGCAAATCCCCTTTTACAAATTTAAATCAGTCATTTCAGATAACATCTCTTACGGGCTGCCAATGCAAGAGCCAATGTCTCACACAAGGTAAGGCAATCTACAAACACACATACACGCATACATGTCCCTATGCACTGCCGACGCAAGAGCCCGTGTCCAGCAAAAGGCTGGGCAATCGATCAAGCAAGCAAGCAAGGATAAATATATGAACTGCACAATAGAGGAACTGAAAACTGCATCCCAGGAAGCAATCGGGAGTACAAAAATGGCAGGGGCGCACACGTACTACACTGATAGTACTGTATATCCTAGTATTTAGACAACAGGAGCTGCAGTTTATTCCAATAACTTTTCGGACTGCTGGAGAACATCCAACTGAATTTCTAGTCACACTGGAATATTATGGAATGAAAAAGCAGATGAGCTAGCCAAATGCACCAGACGCATAGACAGAGTATAGGTACACATGGGCCACGGACATAGTGCCTCCCCCACTGACAGATGCCCGTCAAGAAAGGCTATATGCATCCACAGACTCAGGCTGGGGTATCAAGCAAATTGGGAGAGGATGGAAAATAATAATGAAAGGCCCTGTGAATATTGTGACGTCACACCACAACAGGCTCTCATGCACTACCTGCTAGAATGTGGCTAAAAAGCATAACTGAGAGATAACCTTCAAGCCGACATCAACTCGTAACACGCCAGGCAGACTGCAGCCACATTGGTAAAAGCAATTGTCAAAAACATAGAAATCCCCAGACAACTGCTGTCAAACCTACCTCCACTGTGGTAACAACCTCTGAAACCCTCATCAAAATCCATCTCATCCCCTCGCCGTAAGGCCCTAAACACATCATCCCCTGTATTTTTCCCTAACTTTATCTACTAATAAAATATTCCGCAGGGACCCTAGTAAGTAAAGGGTTGGACAACCCTACCTGCAATATTTTTCTACTTTTCAAAGCCCTTACAAACCCTTCAAACTACCATTATCCGTGACATAATAGACCCCTTCCACTACCACCATCATCCTTCCTCTGTTTGCATCTGTCTCTACAACTAAAAACCTTTAAAAATTCCTTTTGTTCAACAATCAACCTGTTTTTATAGGTTATCTACGGACCGAACAAGGGAAAGGCCCGTACCAACAAGAATTGTTGGCTACAATACAACGAACGAACGAAAGTTGTTACCAAGTAAGACGAGTTAACTTTCCAACCTTTTATAAAACAAGGGACAGATAGCGTTGAGTGGTTTCAGATATAAAATGTTGACAGGAAGAATTATGGCTCCTGATTCTAATAATGAATACTAATTCGGTCTTCTTCGTCTTCAGTCAGGTCTCTCTCGTTTCTGCCTCCCTCTAATCTCTCAAATGGGTTGCCAATATAAGAAACCGTGTCCAGCACAAGGCTGTACACTCTAAAAAGCAAGCAATGATCTTTCTACCAGCTCAAGAATTCTCCTACCCAGCACAAGGGACACCCAGCTCCCTGACAGTTTGGTGACAGAAATTTTCAGCGCTGACATACACTGTTGACTTTCCAATATGCTGTTATAGCGGAACCTTCATCTGTTGTTACTGCTATATCAAGGAGCACCAGAACTTTCAAGACTTTTGTTACATTGACAGAAAAAAATGCAAGGAATACACTGCATACTATGATCAGAAGGGAAAAACTGTGTTCTTTGCTCTAAATCTGGCTTCAGAGCTGGGCTTGCAGCTTGATTGGGATGGTGTAAAGCACAAGATATTGTGCAGATGCAATGATTGTAATCTGTACCACAACATCGTATATCAACTTGTCAATAGAAGGAATAGGGAGCCTCCGTTGCACAAAAAAACCCTACCACTGAAGCTCATCAACATCGAGATCCCACGCTTCCATACCCCAGGAGTTTTCCAGAAAATACTGGAGACCCTGGCCGGCCACCTAGATGGCTCAGTTTTAAATTTAATGCAATTATCAACTGCATGAAGGCTACACCTAATAGATATTATCAAGAACGTGGTCTTCCTGTTCTTGACCCCTCCCCTCAACCAGTAAGGATGCCAACTGCCAAGAAGAAAAAGAGTGGAACAACAGTGAAACCCCCTACGGCCACCTCCACTGCCACACTACCTACTAACACTCTAAAAACAGAAGAAGAAGCGTCGGATATGGACCTGGATCCTTCCAAAGACACTCTCCCTCCTGCTTGGGCTGAGGCTCATCGGCCAGACTGAAATTGCACATACTCCCTAACACAGCTACTTTCTGAAGTCACTGCCACACTCACCCTAACTGTTGGGCCTACTCCAGAACTTGCTAAAGCAACTGCCACACTCACTCCAACTGTTGATCCAGCTCCAGAACCACGGCCCACCTCTATGGATCCAGGGCACCTGCCAAAATTCAAGTTACCAGCAGTGGAAGGTGTACCTTCCTATGCAGCAGTTGTTGCTATTGCAGCCTCGAACCAAGGAATAAAGATCTCTGCCAGAGCCATTCTGAAGGGTGACATGATCATTAAACCTAAGGATCAGGAGAGCAATAGCATTTTTCACAGGGAAACCTCCCTGGCCTATCTTGATACAGCCAGGAAATTGAGGAAAGCAGTTGTCTCCAGCTATTCTGTCAATATGCCACTGTCCTTCATAACTGACTGCAATAATGTTGCCCATACTGAACCCCATTTAGGCAGCCTTAAACAGCCTATCAGGAAAGTCACATTCACCTTCATTGGGCCAATCCCACCGTCACTTGACCTCAGACAATGGGGAATTTTCCCCATAGAGGGGGTCGATGTCTAAATATCGACCCCCTACGCTGCTTAAAACTGCCAACATTTTCGCCACCACAACGAAAACTGCAGGAGCTCAACGGTTTGTGGAGTCTGGAGCCACGATCATCCCACCCAAGAATGCATTAACACTCACAAGAACGGGTCAGAGACCCATCCGAAGTGTTCCAATTTTGGTGGATCTCACCACGCCGTGAACAGGAGGTGTCCAGAGCAATTTAGAATATTGACAGCACTACAGAGCGTCCCACCTACCACTGCAGCAGCTCCCCACCACAGCCACCTTAGCCCCAAAGAGCTCCATGTTTCAGGCCGCCATGTAAGACTTCCACTGATCCTGACCCAGTCACCCTGACTCCTGTCACTGCGGTCAAGCTCTTGTGGCTGAGCGACTGCACCTCCATTCCTAAAGTTATGCTCTCGGGGCAGAGTGACTGTACGTCCTTTCTGAGGGCCTCTCTTGGTTGTGTTTGCTGTTAGCCCAGCTGATTCTCTTTGATTGCCCGAGTTTGAGCAATACAATTGAGAATATTGTCGTGAGCCGAGATATGGCAATACCCTGACCACACTGGTTGGGTCTTCCACCTTTGGGGCTATGACTGACTGTCTAAGAGCCCCATCCGTGAATAATGTCCGGGCAATCTATGCACGCACGCACCTGTCCTTTTATTTTTGGAACAATAATCTAGAGAATTCTGGATAATTCAAGGCTAACATTGCGCAATAGCGACGCTCCAGGAATCCTCTCGAATCATCTTGTTGAACTCACATTCGTCAAACGGCCAGCACCGAAGTACAGCAGTTATGAGAAGTGTCTGGAACACCTGTTCCAGAACACAATGATATTTTGAGTTACTAATACATTAACATATATAAAAATTAATCATTTATTTTTTTTTATTTTTACATCACCATATATGAAATAAAACTATTTTATTTTTACATCAATATGCATGAAAAATAAGCCATTTTCAGAAGTTTAGTAACACAATGTACATAAATTTATTGTGAAATATAATACTTAAGAGCTCAAATTCATTACAAAATAATAAAGAGCGTTTGCTTACCTTCTGGATTTATTATCAGTCCTAAGAAGGAAGTTGGTAGCGATGCCTTGAATTTTGTTTTGAACTTTGTTTTTGTTGTTTTTTTGAGTAGACAGACGGAGACTGTCTTAACAAAATTGCAGTTCTTGAAAGATTGTTTTCCAGATCAATTACTAAGGTTTTATCAGAAAACGTCATTTGAAAGATGATTTATAATCTTCCCGAATCTTCCAGCATTCCAGGCAAAAATATTAGGCTCTGACGCGATGAGAATTGTGAAGGAACAGATTTGTTCTGTATAAAGTCAATTAGGAGGAAAACATGGATTTTCTTTTAAGGTGTCTAAAACAATAAAGTTGTTAAAGGTAACTTATTATGGGTTCAGTGATGACGTGATTATTAATTGGGGTCTGCAGGGGGAATCTAGAAGAGGAAGGGAAGAGCCTTAGGGCATTAATTTTCTCTCTGGAGTCAGCTTGAAGGTTTCAAGAGACTGAGAGGAAAGAAAAGATTAATAGTTTATTACCAATTGTGAACAAGAAAGAAAGAGAAAGAATTTTCATCTATTACTAATAGGGAAGTTATGTAGTAACTGACTACATCGATGTAGGCGAGAGGTTTCATTCAAGAATTATCTTAACAATGTTTCCAGTGCGGGATGTTCTTTATTATACTTCAAAGTAGATGTCGGGAGTTTCAAACTGATCATTCGAAATCCTCGCCATTTAACTCCACAAACGTTGCGTTAAAGTAGGGTAAGACTGGGAGATCTCGCGGGTGTTTCTATGAATGAGTGCTGTCCAATACGTGTCGGTATTGTGGCGTAAATTTCAACCACCTGGTTGGGAAGGAGCGGGTGTCAGAGAAACAAAGTCTTTATTATTTACAATTTACAAAAATGATATTGTATTGTTTTAGGCCAGCAAAAATATCGATGTATATGTTTAGAGCCAAGGACTCTCTAGTTTGTTAGATTCTGGCAAATTATGGCCTTCAGCCAAAGTATTGAGTTTACCCTTTGATCTGACGTAAGACTTTGACCATTTCTCTGTCTTATAGTTGATAAAGAAACTCGATCAAACCCCTTATTGATTAAATAAAGTAAGAGTTCCCGCGCATTTCACAAGGACATGTTAGTTAGAGCTGGAGACAGTAGTTTTCCTCTGAGGTGTCCTGAACGACGCTCGTGCATTTCTGCCTAAAGCTCCATCCAACTAAGTAAGTATGGTACGCCTATGAGTTAGTGTGTCTCTCTGTCTCTGGCTCCTATATACCGCGATACCAGGTCGGTTCCTTTGTGAGTAAGAATTATGTACAGTTGTATCGGTCTGTAAATTTGTCATCCCTGGGGTTAGGGATTTGTTTTATGCATCAAATAATGTCTGTAGGCACTGGTATGTGATTTACCCTAGATTCAATAGTGTATTCTCGAAACTTCGTCTTATTTGTCCAACGTGGACTCAGTGTTTCATGAGCACATGTTGCAAACCCCCCAAGGGTGACAAATCTAACTTTCATTTGCCTGACTTGTTATTGTGTTTTTTTTTTATTAAATTGTATTTTCTGTAATAAACTTAAAATTGTGATCATATTTTATTGATACTCTCCTGAATTGTTTTGGAAAGCAAACCTCTTCAAGGCCTTATCATCGGCCCATTCCATCGGGCCTAGAATCATTAGTTTTCAATAAGTCGGAGAAAAATTTACGACAATAGATATCATTACTTGCAAGGAAGAATTTAATTAGAGAGACGAATCATACACTGACGCCAGATTGAAGGAACCCAATTAAGGTTTAAAGGACGTTCATAAGTGACAGAGGCAAAGGAAAATGAATTTGCCCTCGCAAGCAGGACAGACACTGCTTTAGAGACTGACTATATACATATATGATCAGCACCCAAGCACCTCTCCACCTAACCTAGGACCAGGCAATGGCTGCTGATGACTCAGCAAGGAAGGAGAGGTTGCAGACACTAAAGAAAGTATTCTGTTTGAGTGGGACTTGAACCCCAGTCCTGTGAGTGCCTGGCAAGGACACTTCCAATAGGCCACCACAACTCATAATTACTGGGATTGGATTCCAGCCAAATGAAATAACCAATTAATTCTGGATCTCTTTGGAAGATGCAATAAAGAACAAAGGAATGTGCAAGTTACAAAAAAATTTAATTATCTAAATTCAACATTGGTTTCAAAATATCCATCAACCCCTCTGTTAGAGAACCAAGCATTGTTACGGTTGTTACAAATAAAGTAAGAAATGTAACATTACTTATCAGTCATTTTCTCACAATCAATTAAGATGATTTACATTAGGTGATGAATGGAATAATTATTATAATTTGTAGAATATTTATTACTTCTCTTATCGCAAGATCAGAGGCAATGTATTTTCAAAGTTAAAGTAAAGTAGTGAACACAGCCAAGCTATGAGAGCCCACTGTAGCACAGTATTTACAACTACATTATATAATTTCAACGCGATCTGATAAAAAGTAGAAACCATGGTATGATGGTTAGGAATATTAGTTGATGTCTAACCCCAGACGTGGGGGTATTCAATAATAATAATAAGTGCGCTATTATTCACTCCCGTACCACAAGTTGTCAATCAAGATGACCATCCTCTTTTTAAAATTCTGATTTCTTGTTCTTTCACTATATATGTAAATTTCCACTAAATCTTCCATACAATATTAAAATTTTCACTTACAATTATGAAAGATAATTAAAAACACAAAAAAAAATTAGTTAGAAATTCAAAGTCTAAACAACTAAGTATAATGCATAATAAAATGAATAATTTATTGTTTCATTTTACTTAGATTCTGTTACTATTTTGGTTCAGTTTAATCTTTACTTCTGTTATCCTTGCTGCCAGTTATTCCTCGGTGCTGACTGACTGTACATCCTTTCTAAGGGCCTGTCTTGGCTCTGCATGCTCTTGGGTAAGCTGATTTTCTTACATATGTGTCTAGTTACTCTGAAATATAAGCTTGCTCTGGGCAGAGCAATACTCTTGAGCAGAGTCTTGTGAGCCAAGATCTGGCAAGACCATGACCACACCAATTGGGTCTTTCACCTATGCCTGACTGTCCAAGAGCCCCGTCCGGGAATAATGTCCAGGCAATCTACGCACGCATGCACATGTACTTTTATATCAGTAACAACACGATACTCTAGAGGATTCTGGATCATTCAAGACTAACATTATGCAATAGCGACGCTCCAGGAACCCACTCTCGAATATTTCTGTTGAACTCACGTTCGTCATACGCCGGCGCCGAAGTACAGTAGTTTTGAGAAGTATCTAGAACTCCTGTTCCAGAACATAATGATATTTTGAGTTACAAATACATTACCATATATAAAAACAATTTGTCTTATTTTTATATAAACATATATGAAATAAAATGAATTATTTTATTTTTACATCAACATACATGAAAAAAATAAGCCATTTTCTCAAGTTTTGTAATACAATGTACATAAATTTAACGTAACATATAACACTTAGGAGTATAAATTCATTACAGATTAATAAATAGCCTTGGCTTACGGTCTGGATCTGTAATTAGTCCTGAAAAGGAAGTTGGGAGTGATGCCTCGAATTTTGTTTTTGTTGTTGTTTTGTTTTGATGGAGGTAAACTCTGTCTTGAGAAAATTACAGTTCTTGAAAGATTGTTTTCCAGATCATTTATTAAGGTTTGACAATAAAATGCTCTTGTTCAATCAGGACTCTCACATACCTAGCTGCCACCCCAGGGCAAGGTTCCTAGTGACAATCCCCACCCCCTCCCCTGCTCCCACATCTACATTCAGCCCTAACCCACCAGTTCCAAATCCACCCCCCTTTTAAATTACTTTGCTGCCCAATGCCCTTTATATAGGAACCTAACTATACTGCAAGGCCTAGTTACAGGGTATCTAAATATAAAATAACATTAATTACAGTGGTGAAAAAGTATTTTATATTAAGTGACTTACAAAATTACAAAGTAAACAGCTCTTAATTTTTGCTTCATAAATACACATTAACAGCAGTGAAGACTTTGAAGTAAACGAAAATAAATTGATTTCAAAACAAAGTTCCATCAGCAGTACAGAAATATTCAACCATAACATAATAAATTTCATTATCAAGCACTCATAAGATTTATTTACATATCAGCGTTAAAAGAAAATACATAAATACTTTTCATTATTTGGTAGAAAATAGAATATACCATATATATATATATATATATATATATATATATATATATATATATATATATATATATATATATATATATATATATATATATATATATATATATATATATATATATATATATATATATATATAATCTTCCTTACCACGAAGATAACTCAATATATGGTAGTCTACATAGGGAAACTTGAAAGAAGTGTATATGTAGAAATACTCAACAGTTTCGTCCGCCAATGGACCTCCTCTTGGAGCGTTTATTATGCAAAGAAAATATACACACTTTTGTACATACAGGAAAGGTTTCAAATCGTAAAAAAAAAGGAAAAAAAAAGATAAAGATAAACTATCACGACCCAATTTTTGCCTGTGGGGTAGTAATAGTATATTTTTATCCTTTTTTCCTTTTTTTTTTTTTTGACAATTTGAAGCCTTTCCTGTATGTACAAACGTATGTATTATTTTTTTTTTTTTTATAATAAACGCCCTAAGAAGAGGTCCATTGGAAGACGAAACTAAAGAGCATTTCTACATATACACTTCTTTACCTTTTCCTTAGCGTGTTACGAGTTGATGTCCGCTTGAAGGTTATCTCTCAGTTATGCTTTTCCTCTTCATTCTTGCAGTTAATGCAGGAGGGCTTTTTGTGGTGTGAGGTCACAATATTCACAGGGTCTTTCATTATTATTTTCTTTCATCACCCAATTTGCTTTATACCCCAGCCTGAGTCTGTGGATGAATATAGCCTGCTCTCTTGGCATGTGTCTGTCAATGGGGGAGGCACTAGGTCTGTGACCCATGTGTACCTATACTCTGTCTATGTGTCTGGTGCTTTTGGCTAGCTCATCTGCTTTCTCATTCCCTGGTATTCCAATGTGACTGGGTATCCAGTTGAGAATCACAGGTCTGCCTCTTTAATTGCTCTGATATAGGAGTGCTTTGATATCAGCTAGTAGAGCCTTGGTTTCTTTGTTCTTTTCCTATTGCAAGGCATGCATTGAGGATCTTGAGTCAGTATGAATGACTACAGGTTCTTCATTTTCAATCGAGTGTTTTAGTGCTTGTTTTATTACAACAAGCTCTGTATGCATGGTGGAGGCATTGTTGGATGTTTTCCAGCAGGCCGAAAAGTTTTTGGAATATACTGCAGTTCCTATTGTCTGAATACCTGGATCTACGGTACTATCAGTGTAGTAGGTCTGCTCCCCTGCCGTTTTCGTACTCCTGATTGCTTCCTGGGCTACAATTCTTAGTTCTTCCATTGTGCAGTTCATATATTTATCCTTGCTTGATAGATTGCCCAGCCTTTTGCTGGACACGGGCTCTTGCGTTGGCAGTGCATAGGGACATGTATCCGTGTGTGTGTGTGTGAATATTTATGTTGAATCTTGATTATAGTCTTATTTTCTGTTTGTTGAATATTATTTTCATATTGCTGTTAATTTTTTCCTATTGTTTAAAAAACTTTATGAGTAGATTTTGCATAATCTACGTTGTGTAAAATAGCTGAACGTAACAGAATTTGGGGCCTGGCTGGGAGCTAAATTTTAGTCTTCAGGAAGCAATTTAAACGTTATAGATATATTCTGAGTGATGATCTGTCTGTAGTTTCAGTCTTCTTGAAGTGTTTTAAATGTTAAAGATGTATTCAGAGCAATGATAGTTCTTTAATTTTAGTCTTCTGGAAGGGTTATTAACGTGATAGACGCATTCTGAGCGATGATCTTTCTAAAATTTTTGTCTTCTGGAAGCATTTTAAACATTATAAATGCATTCTGAACATTTATCTTTTTGTTATTCTAGTTTTCTTGGAGCATTTTAAATGTTACGCATGTATTCTGAGTAATGATCTTTCTGTTATTTTAGTCTTTTATAAATGTTTCAAACGTTATAAATGCATTTGGAGTAATGTTTTTTTTTCTGTAATTTTAGTCCCCTGAGTCCTGGAAGTGTTTTAATCATTATAGATTTGTTCAGAATGATTATGTTTTTGTAATTTTAGTTTTTTAAAGCGTTTTCAACATATTAGATGCATTCTGAACAATGATCTTTTTGTAATTTTTGTCTTCCGGATGCATTGAAACATTATAGATGGAATCAGAGCAAGGTTTGTAATTCCAATATCGTATTTTGTCACTTGTATAATATAGCCAGCGAACATGTCAGAAATTAAGGATCCACATGTTGAGAAATTAAGTGATCTCAAGAAATCTAGCTTAGTGAGTTTAGACAAACATCTTAAGCTTAATGTTAAAAATTCAATGAAGGAAGGGGATATTGAACATCTGTTAGTTAATTTAAATCTTATGTTAAAGACGATGTGTTATCTCAGAATGTGTTAGATACAATGGATAGAGAATCAGTGTGTTCTGATTTACCTGCTGTGGAACTTGAAAGGCTTAGAATAGAAGCTCGTTTAAGAGAAAAAGAATTAAAAGCCCAGACTGAGCGTGAGAGAAGAAAAGTAGAGTTAAAAAGTAAGCAATTAGAAGCAGAATTAAAACTTGAACAATTACAAGGGAGGAGAGAGCCAAAGATAGGGGAGCTCAGATAAAGCTTCATGAGCCTGATGTTCAAAAAGAGTTAGAACTTGAAAAATCTAAGCTGACTAGTTCTAGTTATCCTCATAAATATAGGTATGCTAACCCATGGAGATATGCCGAGCATATGCCAATCACGACTGGAAAAATTTACATCAGTGAAAGGGTTGGCTCTATCTTGCTGGAAGAAGTGGAATTCTTCCCGAATTTCGAGGCTTATCCGGACTGTTACGTCCGGCTCAGGTCCGAACCAGCCTCAAAGGAAGAGACCGAACCGAAGGAGGTTATCGTGTTCGATCTCGCGAAGGCCCAGGCGGTGAAGTGTAGGGGTTTCACCAACTCCAAGATGCCGGCGCTTAGCAAGAAGAATCCAACCTTCGTTGCGCCGAATGCTGCGACTTTCCCCTTCATCGGAAAGGCCTTCACAGCGGTCTTAAAGGCAATGGAGGAAGGGAAACCTTTCCCTGCACTGGAGGAGTGCAGACCCTTCTCCCTTACTATTCCTCCCGATGATAGGCACCGGAAAGACGTCCAGTCAACCTTCACGGTAGGGAATCTAGAGCCTGACTTAGCCAGTCGTCAATTTAATGAGGACCTCCCAAGGCTAAATGATCACCTCCTTCGTAGGGGACAGGATACGAAGGAGAGGCTTGCCGCGTCGCTGTCCCACCAGGTACAGCTAGAACTTATGGCCGGGGATACTAGAGTCCCGGACTTTTATATGGTCCTAGCCAAATCGCACTTGGCAACGGTGACGAAGGACCTATATAGCTTCACCAGGGCTCGCAGAGCCTGTCGTGAATTTGTGTTCACCAACGCGACGGTGAAACACGAACCCCGGAGGCTGATTTCCTCCAATATCTGGGGTAAGTATCTCTTTCCTTCCTCTCTGGTGAAAGAGATTGTAGACAAGGCCGCCACGGAGAATAGGAACCTTCTCCACAAGTGGGGCCTGTCAAGGAATAGGAAATCCTCTCAGGACGATGGCCCTCAGCCTAAGAGGAAACTTCAGAAGCCGAAGCCCCAGCAACGTCAACAGAGACGACAGTTTCCGGGTACCGCTACTCCCCAAGTGGCCACACAGCCACAACAGACCTTTCAGTTGGTCCCCCAACCAGTGGTGTCGCAGTCACCGGTCTTTACCCCTGCTTATGAGCAACACTCTACTACCTTTCGTCCCAGAGGTAGGGGCTCAAGCAGAGGTTCCGGCATAGATTCTTCTCGCCGTCCCTCCAGAGGCAGAGGAGGAAGGGGAGCTAGCGGCCGAGGTGGCAAACCCTCGTGACACCAGAAGCAATGAAGTGCTTCCTGTGGGAGGAAGACTCCGCCAATTCCATGATCGTTGGATCTTCGATCCCTGGGCGCACAGCATCGCCAAGAAGGGACTAGGCTGGAGCTGGACTCAACCACCCCCAGCCTTCCAGCAATTCTTCCAACAGTCAACCCCCCTCCTGGAAGAATATGTCCTAGAACTCTTGAACAAGAAGGTCATCAGGAGGGTAAAGTCAACCAGGTTCCAAGGGAGACTATTTTGCGTTCCCAAGAAGGACTCCGACAAACTTAGTGTCATTCTAGACTTATCCCCTCTCAACAAGTTCATTGCGAACAACAAGTTCAAGATGCTGACTCTGCAACAAATAAGGACCCTTCTGCCTCAAAGGGCCTACACGGTCTCCATAGACCTGGCGGATGCCTACTGGCACGTTCCAATGTATCATTACGCTTCCTCCTACCTAGGATTTCGACTCCAAAGGAAAAGTTACGCCTTCAGGGCCATGCCCTTCGGGCTCAACGTGGCTCCACGGATCTTCACCAAGCTGGCAGACGCCATCGTCCAACAACTCCGTCTTCAGGGCGTCCAAGTGATGGCCTACCTAGACGACTGACTAGTCTGGGCGACATCGCCCAAAGATTGTGTAAGAGCCTGCAACAAAGTCCCTCAGTTCCTAGAGCATCTGGGATTCAATATAAACACCAAGAAATCTCGCCTCTCTCCAGCTCAGAAGTTCCAATGGTTAGGAATCCATTGGGATCTTCAGTCACACCGCCTTTCCATCCTACAGAAGAAAAGGAAGGAAATAGCAGGGTCTGTCAGAAGACTTCTAAAATCCAAACGGATCTCAAGAAGACAGCAGGAACAAGTTCTCGGCTCTCTACAGTTTGCCTCTCCGACAAACCCAGTGCTTCGCACACAGCTAAAGGATACCGCGGGAGTCTGGAGACGTTTCGCATCCATCGCTCGAAGAGACCTAAAGAGATGGCTTCCAAACAGACTTCGCTCGCTTTTAAAGCCGTGGTCGGGAGCCAAGGCCCTGAAAAGGTCCATTCCTCTTCAACACCCGCCTCCATCGATCAACATCCACACTGACGCTTCGCTGGAGGGTTGGGGAGGTCACTCCCACCAACGACAGGTTCAAGGAACATGGACTCCCCTATTCAAGACGTTTCACATCAACATCTTGGAGGCCATGGCGGTTCTTCTCACCCTGAAGAAACTCTCCCCGCCTCCCTCGATCGACATTCGTCTGACTCTGGACAACTCGGTGGTAGTCAGATGTCTCAATCGTCAGGGCTCGAGATCGCCCCAGATAAATCAGGTACTTCTTCTGATCTTTCGTTTGGCAGAAAAGAAGAAATGGCACCTGTCTGCAGTTCACCTACAAGGATTCCGCAACGTGACGGCGGACGCTCTATCAAGGACAAGCCCAATAGAGTCGGAATGGTCTCTAGACGCAAGGTCATTCTCCTTCATCTCTCACCAAGTTCTGGAACTTCAGATCGATCTCTTCGCGACGAGCGACAACAATCAACTTCCTCGATATGTGGCCCCGTACGAGGACCCCAAGGCAGAAGCAGTGGATGCCATGTCACTGGATTGGAACAGATGGTCCCGGATATACCTGTTTCCTCCCCCCAACCTTCTGCTGAAAGTTCTCTCCAAACTGAGATCCTTCAAAGGGACAGCGGACCTAGTGGCTCCCAAGTGGCCCCGGAGCAATTGGTACCCTCTGGTCCTGGAGCTGCAGCCCACGCTGATCCCCCTACCGGGCCCAGTTCTCTCTCAACAAATACAGAAGTCGACTGTCTTCGCTTCATCACTGAAAGTCAGGGACCTCCATCTCATGATTTTCTCTCCTTAGCCTCAAAGAAAAGGTTTGGAATCTCGAAGAAAAGTTTAGACTTCCTCGAGGAATACAAGACTGAATCTACTAGACGGCAATACGAATCTTCCTGGAGAAAGTGGGTCTCTTTCGTCAAGGCGAAAAATCCTACGGAAATCACCATTGATTTTTGTATGTCCTTCTTCATTCACCTTCATGGAGAAGGCTTAGCAGCCAACACGATTTCCACATGCAAATCGGCTTTGACTAGACCACTCCTGTACGCCTTCCAGATTGATCTGTCCAGTGATATCTTCAATAAATTGCCGAAGGCATGCGCTAGACTACGCCCAGCACCTCTGCCAAAACCTATCTCCTGGTCCCTGGACAAGGTGCTCCATTTTGCCTCTAACCTGGACAACGATTCATGTCCTCTAAAGGACTTGACTCAAAAAGTTATCTTCCTTTTCGCTCTCGCCTCGGGAGCCCGAGTCAGTAAAATAGTGGCATTATCAAGAGAAGAGGGTCATGTCCTATTCGCAGATACAGGAGAACTTACCCTCTTCCCTGATCCGACGTTTCTCGCTAAGAATGAACTACCCACCAAGAGATGGGGCCCTTGGAGAATCTGCCCCCTGAAGGAAGATGTCTCTCTATGCCCAGTGGAGAGTCTTAAGGTCTATCTTCACAGAACTTCAGATTTCGGTGGAGGACAACTCTTCAAAGGAGAAACATTGGGTAGCGACCTGTCACTGAAACAACTAAGAGCGGATCCTGACAGTAAACCCGCAGGTCACGATCCCAGGAAAGTTGCTTCTTCTCTGAATTTCTTCCAGAGTATGGAATTCGAAAGCCTCAAGAGCTTCACAGGATTGAAATCATCGCGCGTTTTCTTCAAGCACTACGCAAAGTAAGTGCACGAAGTCAAACATTTCGTGGTAGTCGCAGGTAGTGTTATGAAACCTGCTGTTTAACTCTGCATAGAACAGCGAGTTACTTGGGACTGTAACTCTCCGGGTGTCTGTGTTGACCCTATGGTGATACATAGTGATTTCATGGACACTTAGTGTTTCTAATAGACTGTTCTTACCAAGGTGAAAATGTCATAGACTTTACATGAGTGCCACATGCTCTAGAGCATGATGTGTTTTCTTTGAAAAAGACTGACGTTCCTCTAGAACTTGTGTTTCTGGAAGTGAAAATTCTTTTCAGATTCAAGATTGAAGTCTTTATTTCCTATGTACATTATTCTTTATTATTGTAAATAAACTTTTCATTTACTATTGCAATTGTTATCACAATAATCTGCAATTGTCGAAATAAAATTTCTATTTTATTACATGTGCGTCTCTCTCCGCTCCTATTATTTATTATGAAATATATGATTGTCATAGTTTCGTTTAACCCTTTCTTTCTGAAAGAGAAGAATAATACATATATAACTGTATTATATACTCACTCATGCTTTGATAATATTCCTACTTGAATATTAACCTTCGTCCTGCCTTCGAGACCAGATTGATTTCTCCTCCAGGGAGTGTAGTAATTGTTAATCACTTACCTATGATTGATAATATTTCTACCCGAATATTAACCTTATGTCTTGTCTCCGAGTCCTGCACGAACTCTCCGTAGAGTGAGTAGCTCTTCAATGATCGCTTCGAGATATTAGTATGGTCCACCAGGACTTCTCTGCCAGGGGGGCAGGAAGCTAGTTCTTCACGGAATCTCTAGTAGGACATGTTTCATACTTCTATTCGAAGCCCTTGGCACTTGCATAAAAAGGGGGAAAATTTCCACGATACATTAATTCTCTGGTACACTTCCATCAGGACGTCATGGCTTGAGCCCAAAAAACGGATTTTGAGCGAAGCGAAAAATCTATTTTTGGGTGAGATAGCCATGACGTCCTGATGGACCCTCCCGTCTATTCTAGTCCAGCCTTTCAGGCTCTGCCCTGACCTGCTGTATCATGGATATTAGCAAGAAGCTGGCATCAGGATGAGGACGGACGTGACGTCATTTAGCAATGGCGCCCGTTTGTTTACGTCTCAAGTACCAAAAGCAGCCACGGATGAGTGTAACTGTGGAACGGCTCCCCAGTTATTCTCCATCTTTCCATATCGAAGTGTTAACTCTATATGGGGTGCAGATAGCTATGTGGCGTGTTAATACATGCGTCCCCTGTTGATATACGATATCCTAGAGGGAAACCTTTAGGGTACTCGCACCAGAAGTTAGAATTCTGTGATAACCTTTAGTTTAATTCTTTGGGAATATCCACTGTAGTTAAATATACTCTAGGAAGCTACTGAAGGAACCTTTCATCAGGACGTCATGGCTTGAGCCCAAAAATATATATATATATATATGTATATATGAAACCGTGTTGTGTGTATATAACAGGAATATATATCTTGTGCACAATCATATCCATTTTGATGTATCTATATCTTTACCAATGTAAAAAATATTGTTACTCAGTTACTAATGAACAATAATATCAATTATAATATATCTGTATCTTTAACAAAAGTAACAACTATTCTTTAACAATTTACCAATTTGTGCAAACATGTTTTTTTTTTGTGGTACCTCATAATCATTTACTAGCATTATGCCATATATAGCATACATGGATCTGTATTTTCCATGTATTTTTCTTTGTTTATGACTATGTCTGTTAGGTATGTGTTATTTTTTTTACATATACTTTTTTGCATATTATTCCTTAATCACTTGTTTATGGCTATAACTAAATGCACATTCAGTCAAACTCCTAGGAAACGTATTTTAACGTAACTTTCAATGTTCAATGCTTGAATGGTAGCTGTCCATGCTAATGTAATGTATACATTAATAAACCCATGACCCAAGGGGTCATTGGCAAATTAGGAGTGTAACAACAAGTCATAACAGGGTGTGAAACTAGACCCTGCTAAGCAATGCTGGGAAAGCATTGCATGAATAAACATTTATGTATGTCTTTTAAACAAGTCACAACGCCTCCCGTGGGAAGCAGTTGACCTATTGAGCCCTACCGGAATCACCTGACTTCCGGCCCTAAGGCTACGTGATCATTTCACTTTGTATTTATATTAAACGCTGAGAGAGCTAGTGCTATGTTATCGAAGCGAGCCTATTGTAAATCAGTTCTATTCATATTTTCATACGGAATGGTCATCCAACCAAACCATCCATACTCTAGTGATGGAGCTATCAATAAATTGTTTAAAGTTAACCTAAAACTTTGACTTATTCTAAGAGGACACGTACAAGTCTAATATTTCTATATCACATTGAGGAGACATGAGGATGGAACCACAATGTGTACGTACAACATTTGTACACTAACATATGTCATAGGTTGGCCAGAAAACCATCCACCCATCGAGATACTACCACTAGATAGTTATTGAGCCCTTTGACTGGCCAGAGAGTAGCCTTATACATTGGATCCCTCTATCTGGTTACAACTAATTTTATTCCTTTGCCTACTCATAGGGAGCGATTCTTCTCTATCATCATTCATCTGACAACACCGAGATTATCAAACTACTCTTCTTCTTTGAAGGGGTTAACTACTGCATTGCAATTGTTCAGTAGCTAATTTCCTCTTGGTAAGGGTAGAAGAAACTCTTTAGCTATGGTAAGCAGTTCTTCTAGGAGAACGACACTCCAAAATCAAATCATTGTTCTCTAGTCTTGGGTAGTGTCATAGCCCCTGTACCATAGCCTTCCACTGTCTTGTATTAGAGCTCTCTTGTTTGAGAGTACACTCAGGTACGCTGTTCTATCTTATTTCTCTTCCTCTCTTTTTTTTATATTTTTTGAAGTTTTTATAGTTAATATATGAAAGATCTAATTTAACATAGTTACTGTTCTTAGAATATTTTATTTCCATTATATATTACTTCTCTTGCTGTTTAATTGTATCCTACTTTCCTTTCCTCACTGGGCATTTTTCCTTATTGGAGTTGTACCAACCATGTGTCACATGATAGTACATAGTAACGGCATTTCATTTTGTGTATATATTATGCTCGTATCTTCTCTCTTCCCTCGCACTAAAAAGAACCTGAAATAACATGCATGTATCTCCCACCATTAACTGTTAGCTGATGCGGTGTCAGTTGAACAGGAAATTTCCTGTTGCATTGAACCTGAAATAATGTCTTTTTTTCTCACCGTTAACTGAAACCGGTGCAGTGTCGGCTGAACAGGAAATTTCCTATTGTATTGAGTTTTTATATATAAAGGAGAGTGTTCTGTAATAAAGTTACTCAGTTGCTTTCATCCTGCCTTTGATTCACAACCTTCTCTCAGCACGTCACATTGGTGACCCCGGAAGTCGACTCGCTCCTCCCGCCTTCCTCCCCCCCTCACCCCTCTGTTGATGGTACTATGGCGGACTCTAAGGAAGTTGGCGCTGTGGCTGCCCCATTGAAAGTTTCGTCATTCGCCAGCGGAGAGGCGTTTGCTTGGTTTCAGCACGCAGAAGTCCAGTTTCGCATCAAGGGCGTGACCTGTTCAACCACCAAAGCAGATTATGTTCTTACGGCGATACCCGAGAATACCTTCCTGGAAATATCCGACTGGCTTTGGGAAAAAGGAGACACCCAAATAACGTATGACACCCTCAAAACATACCTTCTGCAGCAGTGCTCGCAATCACCAGCCGCCGTATAGCAAAGCTTTTTCAGCTCTCACAGCATCCTTTGAGGGACCAAAGGGCTTCCCTCACCCTCAGGGAATTGACCAGTATCGCTCGCCTGCAACCTGCTGCAGACGGCTCTCCTCGTGAGGTGAACCTACTTCGTGCCCTTTGGATACGCCGTTTACCCAAACCTGTACATGCTGCCGTACCCGATGTCGATAGTTTACCCATAAAGGACTTGATGACCAAAGCCGATTCCCTTATGGACAGCCACTTCAAGACCTCCATCAACGCCTCCACTCCTGACGAAGAGGACGCCTATTCAACGTCAAGCGAAGCTGACGTGAATGCCGTAGGACATACACGCCTACCCCGTGACGTGCCGAAGCGGTGACAAAGCCACCCACCACCCACCACTTGCTCGCACCCCAACCAACGACTTCTACAGCCACTTACTACCTCCCACCCGCCGAAGTTTTGCTACTACCACACCAGATTGGGAGCAACCGCAAAGAAAATTGCCAAGGATTGTCAGTGGCCAAAAAAACGTGTAAGTAGGCCATCGCTCGTGGCGGTGGCCTCCCGTGTCTCTAATTTTTTTTTTTTTACATGATGCAGGAACGGGCGTGCGATTTTTGGAAGACACGGGTGCTTGTCGTTCTCTCTTGCCGAGGGAATTCTTCATGACATGACGAAGTCTGTCTACATTTGCTGACGTCGCCTTGGTAGCTGCCAACGGATCTGCGATACCCACCTACGATTACGAGAACCTCACATTATCATTTGGAAATGGTTAATATAATTGGAAGTTTCTCGTTGCTGACGTCACATTGCTAGTCCTCGGTGCAGATTTCCTTTCTCATTTCCACTTTCTGGTCGATGTCGCCACCATTGATTGGTCGACGGAGACTCGTACTTGTCGACACCTCTTCAACCCGGCCCCTCCAACTTTGCTGTCCACATCAGCGCGCCCACGGATGCCTAAGCCCACCTCCTTACGTTGTACACGGACGTTTTCTGTCCAGAACTTCTCCAAACGCCCACGGCTCCTCCCAAGCATGGTATTTATCACCATATCAAGACAACAGGACCCCCAGTATTTGCAAAATTAAGACGTCTGACACCGGAACGATTGGCAGCCGCCAAATAGATGTTTGGCGAAATGGAGAAAATGTCAAATCCCTCCTTAAGTAATCCCTTTCAAAACACTCCCTCTGCTTTTTAATGTTGCAGTTTCAGCCTCTTTTGGGAGAGCATCTCTTTCCAGATTAATATACTCTTACGGGCTGTCCAATGACAAGAGCCCGTGTCTTGCTACAGGCAGGGCAATCTGCACAGAACCGAACATGTCCTATCATATAGGGAACAATACTGTAAACATTACGCAATAGCCAGATGCCAGGAA
>NC_090749.1:9575566-9635566 GCF_036898095.1 Palaemon carinicauda
TTTTAATCCTTCTTATTCTATAATGACTTTTGATCTATTTCTAATTATGTTTAAGGGGAAACAGGAAGATCTGCTCTTCTAGTCTGGTGTAAGATTCCATAAAAACAGTTATATTTACGAAAACTATATCACAAATTTTTAATATTGGATTTAGAGGGAGAAAGAAAAGATAGCAAATTGTGAAAAACTATAAAAATCATAGATTATTTTCTTCCTCATTTACTGTGGCAATTCTGTTAGAGAGAGAGAGAGAGAGAGAGAGAGAGAGAGAGAGAGAGAGAGAGAGAGAGAGAGAGAGAGAGAGAGAGAGAGAGAGAGAGAGAGAGAGCTAATGGTTCTGTTCCCTATTTTTGTTTTATCCGTGTGTTCTGAATGATGCATATATAAGTACCAACAGTATTCTTGTAGCTCCAGGTAAAATCAAATCCAAAGAAAATCTTACGGTCTAGCATGAAAAAATAAATACATACAAAAGAATTAGGTGGCAATCATTGCTTGTTACAGTTAACAATTCTAGGTAATCACACCTATAAATAGGTAAAGAAATGTAATTACAAGCTAAAATTAATGAGGTAATCAAATTAAGGAGTTACTTAAACACAAATCAGTCAGTTTAAGCATCCAATGCTGCATTACCATTTGGAACAGAAAGAAACACAGCAACTTTTTTTCCTAATCATTGGTATTTTTCATAGCTAAAACGTTCATACCAGAGCTCAAGAACACCTTCAAGGTAGAACTTTCTGGCTAAAAATGCTAGGTTATAAAATTGCCTTTGTTCATTAAAGGATACCATAAATATCACTCCTAATACATCTCTTTGCCTATCAAAGTAGGGACTTAATCATTTTCCATAATGGCCATTGTACGAGTTTTTTGGGCGACTTGACTAAATGCTACGAATGAATTTATAAAGATCCAAAATTTCATGATTCCACAAGTCAATGGTGTCGGATCTAGTTCGAAGGACAACTAAAATTTAGAATTTGAATAATGAGTAGGAAATGATTACAGGAAAACCTCCAAGCTCCCATTTCAGAATTCCTGGCTTGGAGAAGTAGAGCACCAACACTCTCACATTCAACAAACCTAAGAGATGTAACAAACACTGATTGTTAACCATAGACACGTTACTTAGAGATAAAGTTTTAGTTCGATTTATATCTTGAAGGGCAGCATTGAAATAAGTTTATATCTATTTTGAAATAAGTTCAAATTAGAGCTGTTAACATAAATATCTCTGACCGACAAGAATCAAGTGACTCCTTTTACAATAATGTAAGTCAAAATAAGATTCACATTGTAGGTAAACAAAAATAATTAAAAGAAATTCTATCAAAGAGGAAATTTAAAGTATTGAGCTTGCAACTTATTACATCATCCTGAAATGACAACACTGTCTTTATCCTACCTAGATGTTTATATATCTGAATCAGTCGGACCCAGTTAATTGATCATCTCTTGATGATGACTTCCGAAACCTCCTCCAAATTACACAATCCTATGTGATTTATTGCTTATCCTAAAGAGAACCAGATTTAACTGAGAATTCAATATTTTGGCTTGATTCCAGTCCAGGTAATTGTAGGTCAAGTGGCAACAATTGGGTTCCTTCCTTCAGTGATGATGCGTCTCCAATTGATCTACTTGTAAGGAATAATATCTACTTTGAAGTATAAGAAAAACCTTATTAAGATTCTTTTTTTAATGAAACCTCTCGCCTACATCGATGTAGTCAGTTACTACAAAATGGTTTCACTATTAGTAATAGATAAAAATTCTCTCTTTTGTTGTTCACAATTGGTTATAAATTGAATCTCTTTTCTTTCCTCTCAGTCTCTTGAAGCCTTGAAGATGACTCCAGAAGGAAAATTAACGCCTCTTAATTTTACTGACATTATTGCAAAAGGAATCACTTAATTCTTGTCAGTTAGAGATATTTATATTAACAGCTCTAATGTAAACTTATTCCTTAATAAATACAAATTCATTTCAATGCTGCCCTTCAAGATATAAATCAAATTAAAACTTTATCTCTAAGAAACGTGTTTATGGTTAGCAAACAGTGTTTGTTGCATCTCTCAGGTTTGTTGAATGTGAGAGTGTTGGCGCTCTACTTCTCCAAGCCCGGAATTCGGAAATCTGAGCTTGGAGGTTTTCCTGGAATCATTTCCTACTCATTATTTCAAATTCTAGTTTTTAGTGGCCCTTCGAACTGGATCAGACACCATTGACTTGTGGAATCATGAAATTTTTGGATCTTTGTAAAGTCATTCGTAGCATTTGGTCAAGTCATCCATAAAACTCACACACTGGCCATTTTGGAGAATGATTAAGTCCCTAATTTGATAGGCAAAGAGATGTTTAAGGAGTAATATTTGTGGTATCATTTAACGAACAAAGGCAATTCTATAACCAAGCATTTTTAGCCAGAAAGTTCTACCCTGAAGGAGTTCTTGAGCTCTGATGGGCGTTTTAGTTATGCAAAATACCAATGATTAGTAGAAAAGGGTCGCTGTGCTGCTTTCTGTTCCAAATGGTAGTGCGATATTGGATGTTTAAACTGACTGATTTGTGTTTAAATAACTCCTTAATTTGATTACCTCATTAATTTTAGCTTGTAATTACTTACATTTCTGGACCTATTTTATAGGTGTGATTTCCCAGAATTGTTGACTGTAACAACCAATGAATGGTACTTAATTCTTTTGTATGTATTTAATTTTTCATACCAGACCGTAAGATTTTCTTTGGAATTGGTTTTACCTGGATTGCAAGAATACCGTTGGTACTTATATAAGCATCATTCAGAACCTACAGAAAAAACAAAATAGAGAACAGAACTATTTGCTGTCCATAATTCTCCTCTTTATTGTGTCTCGCCTGTATTGCTTTGCCCCCCCCCTCTCTCTCTCTCTCTCTCTCTCTCTCTCTCTCTCTCTCTCTCTCTCTCTCTCTCTCTCTCTCTCTCTCTCTCAATCTAACTAAATTACAGCTGTGAATAAGGAGGAAAATAATCTATAATTGCTAGTTTTCCCCAACTTGGTATCTTTTCTCTCTTACAACAGAATAGAAGAGCAGATCTTGCAGTTTCCACTCAAAACTAATTAGAAAAAGATCATAGGTCATTATAGAATAAGAAGCATTAAAAATCCAACATTTATTAACATACAGACTTAGATAAAGTGATGGTATAGAATTAGATTTCATTTAGACCCGCTCGAAAGTGAAGACAGAAAACGAAAGAAAACAGTTTTGCAAGTTCTTCTATTTCCTGCAAAATCTATAGAAAATTGCATTAATTCATCTTCATTATAGTCAACGAGAATAAAGTTTTCACGTTTGTATTCTATCTTTCAGTTTCTTTACTTATGGAACAAGAAAGGCTTCCTCCGATCTCAGTGAACGTTTACTTGATATTATGAATTCACAACGAGTTTGGATATTTTATCAACATAATGATGCATTTTAAAAGAATTTGAGCATTTTCACCATTTAAAAATTTGTTTTTATTTTTATAATTATATCTGATATCTTTGAATGGAATTTTTTATATCATATAGAAAGATTTAGTAATAATTTACATAAATAGTGGTAGATAGAGAAATCAAATTTTTGGAAAGAGTCTGATCAAGTACCTTGAAGATTTATGTTAAGCGAGACGTACAGAGTATCACACTTTATATTGTAGTATTATTGGAAACCCTTAAAAAATAAGGGTTGAGAACATTTAATAATTCTCAAGACGAAATCCTTCCCGCGACGAAATTTGTTGCTTGTCCTCCTTCTTGCTATCTCCTACAACTATATAACCCCACTCTTACTCTGATACTACACTACTCCTGACCTTAGGGTAAGAGAATAATAATTGTATATTTGTTTCATTTGTCATTTTTAACCATGTTAATCATGAGCCACTTGTATTGAAACCAAAAGTGGGTGGATCTTTACATGGCATCGTTATTGATATTTTAAGTAAAAGATTGCCAAGAGTTGTTGTTGATGGGCATCATAGTGAGTACAGGAATGTGATATTTAGTGTTCCTCGGGGCAGTGTTCTTGGCTCATTACTTTTTATCTTGTAAACACATGACATAGTTTGGCCTCGAAAACAAGTTTGTTACATTTGTTGATGAGGCTACTCCTTTTGCATCAATTCCATCTCCTGAATGTAGATCTGGAGTTTCTGACTTCCTTACTAGAGATATCGCTAGAATTAGTGCTTGGTGCAAATTATGGGGTATGAAGTTGAATTCTACTGTGGCATTGGGATATAGGATGTCTAATGAAGTCACAATGATGTTTACCTGCAATTAGTGAAGAATTATTAGTAATTATTCCTCAGCTGATCCCAGCTGGGGTCATCAATTTTTCGGTGGGATTTAATATGTTGGTATTCTTAAAAAAACACGTTTAATGTTTTCTTGTGACTTCATTGCTCTGTGACAGCCAACTCCCAAGTGCATGGAGCGTCATAAACAATCTGACAAACCAAAACATTGCCAAACAACAAAAGAGCATCGCTCTCAAAAGACTTAAATCCTACTCCAGTACAAAACTATAAAGAATCACATTCTATCTTTAAGGTAATTAATAAATGCTTGAATCCTTATATCAAAATAAATCATTTCACTTATATACACAGCATAACATGTTTTATCCATGCAATATGATGCAATGTTGCGCAATACATGTAACACTTGATGTAATACAGTAGATTATCATAATAATACATAACAGTCTCCTTCCCCTTAACTTGACATTGTAAAAATCTTTATAAATCTAATTTATCAGGGGGCTTTCCTCTAATAATCCTATTAGTAAGCACTTTAACCTCATCTTGTACTAGTAGCCTACATGAATTGGTCCTGAATCTATATTAATATTAGTTAATATTTAACTCATTTGATCTAACTACTTCTTTAAGTTTCTCATCTCTAACATTCACATGCTCTACTGTATTTCTTTTTAATGGCTGTAATTGATCAACATGACGTTTTATAACATCACCACCAACACGAACATCATAATGTAAATTTCCTATCTCTCTTACCATCTCTCCTGGTACCCACTTCTCTGGATGTTGTACGATCTTACCATGACATTAGATAAAGGTAAAAAATGTCTTACATTAGGAAGCTTTATTACTTGTTTATACCCTTTATCTTCTAAATCACCTTGCAAACTTGGATACAACAAATCTAACTTACACCTTATCCTCCTCCCCATCAACAAATTTGAGGGTGTCACGCCTGTTGTTCTGTGCGGCTCTGTTCTGTAAGACAATAAAAACTTAGATACATGCAAAAATATGTTACCTGAATTTGCTTTTCTACACTTCATCTTGTGCTTAAACGTTTGAATAAATCTTTCAACCTCTCCATTGGTAGATGGATGATACGTTGCTGAAAGTGAATGTTTTATACCACTGATATTACAAAATTCTTTAAACTCTTGTGAGGTAAATTGTGGACCATTATCTCTAACAATTCTTTCTGGTATACCATGCGTAGAAAAAAAATTTCATTAACTCTTTTATTGTGGCGTAAGACGTTGTCTTCGTAGGGATAATTTCTGGCCACTTACTGTAAGTATCTACTATCAAAAACAAGTAATTTAAAAAAGGACCTGCAAAATCTATATAAACTCTTTACCATGGATACCTGGGTAACTCCCACAGGTGCATACTAGCAAATTGAGGATTGTTCTGTTGCATAACACAATTCATACAATTCCTTATATAAGATTCCAAATCTTTATCTACATCTGGCCACCACACAAAAGTTCTTGCAATTAACTTTGATCCTACAATTCCTTGGTGATCAGCATGTATTTCAGACAAACCCTTATTTCTCAGTGAATTAGGAATAACTACCCTTGAACCTCTCATCACTATTCCTTGTGTTACACTCAGTTCATACCATATATCCTTATAGGGTTTACAATTTTCCTCTTTTCCACATAAGTCCCTACCTGTCATTAAACTCTCCAAAACCTTACTAAGTACTGGGTCTCTCTTGGTACTGTGTGCTACATCTTTTGCAGTTATTGGTACATCATATACAGAAATTAACAGAACACTGTCATCATACTCTTCTGGAGGTTTGTCTACTGGTAATCTGGATAAAACATCTGCATTACCCATGTTAGATGTTGGACGGTATTCTATAACATAGTGGTACGCGGCTAACGTAATTGTCCAACGTTATAGTCTTGCAGCTACCAGCATAGGTAAACTTGCTTTTGGACCCAATATTGCTAATAAAGGTTTATGATCTGTAACAAGTGTGAACTTTTTTTCTACCATAAAGATAGGCCTACATATGGAATTTTTTAACTCCATGAACTAATGCCAAACCTTCTTTTTCTTTTTGAGAGTAATTCCTTCCTTCCTTGTTCAATACTCTAGAAGTGAATGCAATTCGTTTTTCTATTCCATCTGGCATTACATGAGATAATACTGCACCTAAACCTATGTTTGATGCATCACATACTAATTTAACTGGTAAATCCATTTGATAATGTACTAGGAATGTAGGTGATGTTATTTCCTGTTTGATTCTTTCAAAATATTCCTGACACCCTTTTGTCCACTTCCATTCTACACTCTTATTCAACAAATTATACAACGGATTGTGCAATTGTAGACAAATTCTGGAAGAAATTCCCATAAAATGTTACTAAACCTAAAAATTATCGTAATTCCTTAACATTTTCTGGCACTTTTGTTGATTGCACAGCTTTAATCTTCTCTTTGGTTTTGTGGATACCTTTGCCATTTATTACAAAACCTAAGTATTCCCCTTAATCAACTTCTAAAATACATTTGCTCTTATTTACTCCAATATTATGTTCCTTCATCTTCTTCAGAACTGTTCGCAATCTTTCTCAATGTTCTCTTGTGTCTTTACCGGAAATTAAAATATCTTTAAAAATTAATACTCCTCGCATTCCTGAAAAAATCTTATCCATAGTTTGTTGCCATATAGCTGGGCTACTTGCAACTCCATAAGGTAATCTCTTTGGTCTAAACAAACCTAAGGATGTATTTACTGTACATAATTCTTGTGAAGTTTCATCTATGGGAAGCTGTTGAAATGCTTGTCTTAAATCTAATTTAGAAAAAACACTGCATCCCGACATAGTTGCAGACATGTAATTCGGATTTGGCAATGGATGTTGAGCTACTTGCAGTTGTGGATTCAACGTTACTTTGTAATCTCCACATAACCTAACCTGTCCACTTTCCTTCACAATGGGAATTAATGTTGTAGCCCATTCTGAATATTCAACCTTTTCCCAGGAACCTTCATTTTCTGATCTGATTTCTGTTTCAACTACACTTTTCAATGCATACAGTACTGGTCTGGGAGTACAAAATCTCGGAGAACTGTCAGGTTTCAAAACTAAAATTGTCTTTGCGTTCTTTACTGTACCTACTTTATCTTCAAGTACGTCCTAAAACTCTGATAGTATATTATCCACAGATATTTCATTTATGTGTTCATCTTGTCTACCCGTAACCTTCAAAATACTAGGCCAATCTAACTTCAAATAATAGATCCAATCCAAACCTAGCAAAGTTTGTCCATTACCTATTGCTACTGTTAATGGTTCTTTGTACTGTACTTCTACGTTCGAAGCACCTGTTACCTGAATATCAAAACCATTATGACCTTTTAAAACTCTATTAGGAATACTTTTAGCAGTTTTCTCAGACATAATTGATATATTGGCTGCTGTGTCAACTTGCATCAAAATTGGTTTACCGTTTATGATTACTTCTACCATGATATGTTTGTTTGCACCTTTGTTGACGGAATTAATGTGAAACGCAAAATCAGTTTCTGACCTAACCTGATTATCATGAACATTTTTTGCTTGACCAATAGTATCAACTGTAGCATTTATGTTCTTTGCGTACTGTTTAGGGAATCTACATGCATTTTCAAAATGACCCATCTTTCTACAATTTTGGCATGTTTGTCCAGTAGCAGGGCATTTCTTTGCTTCATATGCAAAATGATCAGTTTTACCACACTTTTAACAGTTGGGTTTTTCCTGTTGTTTCTGTGTATAGGCCTGATTCTGATATCTATGAACATTAGTATTAGGCACTTTTCTATGACTAGGATTTGACACATTCCTTCTCTGATTCTCATTGTCTTTCCACTTAGAACATACTGTATTAATATTAAAACTTTCCATTCTATTGCTAGTAGAACTACCTATTATGTTACTTTGCCTATTTGATGTTTCCAAATCTCTGCCTGTTATCAATACCTTTTCTAATGTTAAATCTTTACCTTGTAACAATTTCTTTCTTAGCTCTTGTGATGTGCAATGTGCAATAACTTGTTCTATGATAATATTTTATGGGCTCTGGCCATGTCGTGCTGATGGAAGTTCCTTCATTAGTAGCTTCCTAAGTTTTATGTGACTACAGTGATATATCCCAGAGAATTTACCGAAGGTATCCAGAATTCTAACTCCTGAAGCGAGTATCCCTTAAATTTCTCCAAGGGATATCGCGTAAGGACGTATCTTGACACATCTCATAGCTATTTACACCCCGAATAGCCTTTCACTTCGAGAGGGAAAGTGGCAAGAAAATAAGAGAGTCGTTTAAGAGGTAAAACTACTCGACTCTCCTAATGCACGGCGCCACCAAACCATTCTTTCGTTTGTAGCTTTGCTGACCAGTATTCCCTGTGTTATCTTGCTATTTTCGAAGCTTTTTCTGCCTTATTATGGATTCCCCAGCTCCATCAGCTTCTGGAAAGTTAAGTAATATCTTTGAATTGTGTAAACGTAAGTTCTTGCCAGTTTTGCTTTTCGATTGATATCGTATTTAACGTAACAAGAGCTGTTGCCGGCCGGATGGCGTCATGACGCAATCGTTCTTTCGTTCATTTAGTTAGCAAGAACGATATTCCTGGCATCCTTGCTTTAATAACTTTAGCTATTTAGTATTTTAGCTAGGGATTTTTATCTTATGTCATTGTTGTCGTGAATTTGGCTATAATTGCGAGCCTCACTAGTGCTAGGCTTCTAGCCTAGGCACTTTCACACCTCATGCATGATATAACCTTCCTGGTAAAGTTGTATTGAAGCTAAGGCAATATTTTATACAATTAAGATATTACTATTTCTTTTCCTCTTCCTTAATAGTATACCAGAGTTACGTAGAACGTTTCTCCAAGCTCTCTAGCTTAATAGCTTTAGTGCTTTGGTATACTTTATATGTCCCATTACTCTTGTATTGTCTTTAGGGGTAAGATAGATATCATTGCCCCTGCGAGTCAATACTATTTCTATGAGATATAAGAGTAATTCCCTTTCCCTCTGATTAGCCTAGGCTATCCTCAGTTAATTTACTGTAACCTATGGTTGGGTAAATTTTCTGGCGCGTTTCGTTTCCCTCTCCTTTTCTCTGAGCTGGTAACTGAGTAGCTTGTCAGCATTGAGTTGGGAGTTCGGGGACGGGACATCAGAGTAAGTCTGTGTTAGGCATCTGGCTACCTGGATTTTTACCGGCAACTGAGTAGCTTGTCGGTATTCCAGTAGGGCTAGTTGCTGTTCAGGAGGCTTGCCTCCCTAGATCTTGTAGAGGTTATTGTTTTACAATTTCCTCTTTATGGTCTAGCAGACATTCCTGTAATGAGGGTTCTTAATGGGAGGATAGGTTTCTTCCTTGTTTTGATCCCTGGTACGAGATTCTGTTCTCTTGAGTTCGTTTTCGGACGTTCTCTCATTGCCTAACCCAACCTGGGGAATTGACTTCCCCTAGTTGAGGTTAATATGAGGACAGAATCCTTCAGGTTAAGTAATGCCTTAGGGTATTGCTTTACTTATGGACTATCCACCCCTTCCTCGCTATCTCTTTCGTGTTGAATGATCCAGCACCCTTATGGCCGTGGTTCTACATAGGCTCCCCTGGACATCTGTAGACCTGGCATGAGTTTTTCTGTCAGTGCCTGGTTAGGTTACTGACAGATAACCTCATATCTTTGAGTGTGCCTTAGAGTCCTCCCTTGGACTGCCTTCCATATTCCTCAAGATGGGATATGGTTGAGTGGAAGTCAGAATTTATTTCCCTCTTCCACTGGTACACTCTTTCAGGATGTAGACGACATAGCTGATTCTTTGCCGTCTCCTATCCTTACCTTTCTCTCCTACTGTCTTTCATGGGCTATAGTCGGCAGTTAATTCTACCGACAATTTGGGTTGGCTAGGCTACAGTTTGCTGTATCTCTTTCCTCGGACATCGTTGATCGATGGCCGTTGGTTAGTTTGTAGGCCTGCCTGCTGGCAACTGAGTAGCTTGTCGGCAGCTGGCCAATGCCTTCCACCCATAGTGTTATAGCCAGCAGTGGTGGCAGGCCCGGCAGATGCCGGCCTGCTGGCATATGCTGACTAGCCCATCATGCCGACAAGCAGGTCGACACTATATTTTATTTAAGGTAGCTGCCGGCAGGCTTGGTAGACACCTGCCTGCCGACATTTACCGACTGGCCCTACATGCCAACGATGTCGGCTGGGCCGGCAGTAACGGCGGGGCCGGCAGTGTCGGCAGGATCTGCAGTGTCGGCAGGATCTGCAGTGTCGGCAGGGCCGGCAGGTCGGCAAGGCCGGCAGTGTCGGCAGGGCCGGCAGGGTCGGTGGGGCCGGCAGGGCCGGCGGGGCCGGCAGTGTCGGCGGGGCCGGCAGTGTCGGCGGGGCCGGCAGTGTCGGGCAACTGCTGTATCCAGAAAAATATGGTAAAATTTTTTCAAACCTGCAAGTGGTTCTTGTGCAGCCATTTGTGAGACCATCATAGAGAGATGATTCTCTCTTATTTTAATGGTTATGTCCATTAAATTTATCCACTGTATTGAACATGATAAGAGGATGTGTCAAGAAGACACTATGTATCTTAGATATTCCCTCTGTTTTTTAATTCCTTGTGAATTTCATGGTTCAATACAAGAAGGGGTCATAGCAAATGGCTGGACGGGAAACACATGTGGGTGTCTTTCCTACTATAGCTTACCCTATCCAAGCTAAATATAACAAATGTATTATGTTGAAATTTGGGAATTTCACAGAAAACTCATTTGCTTTTCTTTTCTTTACAGGAGGAGCATCCCGAGTGCGGGAATAACTTTTGTAGGGTCCACAGCAAGGACTTCTACGGACATGGCGTGTGTAGGTCTCACGCCCGCCGTTCTGTCACCAAAGGGGCCCTCAAGTGCTGGGACCCAGAGGTATGTACTGTGTGTGACAAGTTGGTTAAGGAGGCTTTTAATGATCAAAAGTCTGCGGAGTCTAGGGATGCAGCTAGGATTACGCTGTGGAAATGGGTTAGAGGTTTTCAAAAGAATACCTCGGGCCCATACCTTCCTAATACTAGGATGAGGGACTGTCTCTTCCCCGGAGCTCGTGACGATTCCGTCATTCCCCAGACCAAACCTTCGATCCCCTTGCTGCAGATCCAGGTTCAGAAACCTGGAGATCCTGACGTGGCGGATGCTTTGGAAAGCGTCCACCTGGACGACAATATGTCTGTCGTTTCCGAGGAGACTGAGAAGAATCTCCTGGTAGAAGAGTTAGAACAGGAGGCAGTTGTTCCTCCTGCTAATGAGGTTGAGAATGCTGAAGCGGTGTCGGTCTCTTCAGCAGCTTTGGCGGAACAGCACCCTCAACCTCTTCGCAACCGCCTCATTTAGAGGCGCTTACGACCACGTTGCAATCTCTGATGTCGATGGTGTACGACTTGCAGAAGAAGTCCTCCGAGAAAGAGACTACTTTCCGGTCGGAGATTGAACAATTAGTTTCCTCACGCTTAGCCCCGAAGAAATTAAACGTGAAGGATCTTCCTGTGTTCTCCGATGTTAACCCGTGGAGGTACGCGGAGCACATGCCTATGTCAGCAGGCAAGATTTTCCTTTCGGAGAGACTGGGTACCGTCCCAGTGGAGGAAGTAGAGTTCTGGCCCAGCAGGGGATCTTACCCGGAGTGTTATGTCCGGCTCAGAACTGAACCGGCATCCAAAGAAGAGACGGAGCCCAAGGAAGTGATTGCATTTGAGCTCGCTAAAGCACAGGCTTTGTTTTCCACAAAACTAAAGGAGAGGGCATTCACTAGCTCAAAGGTGCCGGCATTAAGCAAAAAACATCTGTCGTTTATTGCTGACCCTCAACTTGCTTTTCCCTTTATGGATAAAGGGTTTAAAGCAGCTCTGAAGGCCGTGAGAGCAGGAAATCCCTGCCCCACGCTGGAAGAGAGCAAGACTTTCTCCCTTGCTTTCCCTTCAGATGACAAAGACTGGAAGGACGTTCACGTTACCTTCTCAGTCGGGAAGCTGGAGGCCGATATCGCTGGACGTCAGTTCAACGAGGACCTCCTAAAGCTGTCATAGTTTCTCTTGAAGAGAGAATATGAGGCGAAGGAACGCTTGGCAGCGTCCATGTCTTTACAAACGGGGCTAGAAACGATGGCTAGCATCCCTGATTCTCCAGATATGTATATGGTCTTTGCCAAGGCGCACTTGGCTACAGTTACAAAAGACCTATACAACTTTATCAGAGCCTGGACGGCTTGTCGGGAGTTCGTGTTTGCTTCTGCCTCTGTGAAACATGAACCTAGGAAGCTGATAGCTTCTAATATCTGGGGAAAAGACCTCTTTCCCAGTGATGTGGCGAAGGAGGTCGTTGACAAGGCTGCTTCGGAGAATAGGAATCTCCTCTCTAAATGGGGCTTGTCCTCCAAGAGAAAATCTTCCGCTGACAGGGGTCCCCAGCCAAAGAACAAGTCGAAGCCAAGACAGCAACAGCTTCCCATGGCCACGGTGCCCCAGACGGTGGCACAACCTACCACCACCTTTCAACTGGTGCTCCAAACACTGGCGACTTAGTCACCAGTTTTCACCCCAGCTTACGAAAGGCAGTCGGCTTCTTCTAAGCCAAAGTTTAGGGTATCCTTTTGAGGCTCTTCTAGATGCCCCTTCAGAGGAAGAGGCAACAAAGGTGGTTGTGGCCAAGGTGGAAAGTCTTTCACCCAGCACTCAAAGTGAGATGCTGCCGGTAGGAGGGAGACTTCTACACTTTCAGGATCAGTGGAACTTCGATCCTTTGGCCAACAGCCTGATCAAGATAGGACTGGGGTGGGGTTGGAACTCAACTCCACCAAGCTTTCCTTAATTCTTCCAGCCTTCAACCACAGTTCTGGAAGAATACGTTCAGGAACTACTGGAAAAGAGAGTGATAAGGAAAGCAAAGTCCTTCAAATTTCAAGGCAGGCTATTCTGTGTTCCGAAGAAGGATTCGGAAAAGCTCAGAGTCATTCTGGACTTACCACCACTCAATAAGTTCATTGTCAACTACAAGCTCAGAATGCTGACGCTTCAGCACATAAGGACCCTTCGGCCCAAAAGGGCATTCACAGTGTCCATAGACATAACGGATGCGTACTGGCATGTGCCAATCAACCGTCAAGTTTCCCCCTACCTGGGATTCAAGCTCCAGAAAAGAAAATACGTTTTCAGAGCCATGCCCTTCGGTTTGAATACTGCTCCGAGAATATTCACAAAGCTTGCAAATGCAGTTGTTCGACAACTTCGCCTCAAAGGGGTTCAGGTGATAGCCTACCTGGACGACTGGCTGGTGTGGGCAGCATCCAAAGAAGAATGCTTGCAAGCCTCCAGAAAAGTGATCCAATTCCTAGAGTACCTAGGGTTCAAGAAAAACCTGAAAAAGTCTCGGCTGTCTCCAGCTCAAAAGTTCCAGTGGTTGGGAATCCACTGGGACTTACAGTCACATTGCCTCTCCTTGCCAAAGGCAGAGGGAAAGGAGATTGCAGGGGCCATCAAAAATCTGATTCGGTCACGAAAGATTTCAAGAAGACAACAGGAGAGAGTGTTGGGGTCTCTCCAGTTTGCCTCTTTGACGGACCCACTTTTGAGAGCACAATCAAAAAATGCCTCAGGGATCTGGAGAAAATACGCTTACAACGTTCGAAGAGATCTACTAAGACTGTTACCAAATCGTCTGCAATCGATTCTCGAGCCATGGTCGTAAACAAAGAACTTAAGAAGGAAAGTATCCTTGCAGCCTCCTCCTCCTACAGTCACCGTCTACACGGATGCTTCAAAGGAAGGAGGGGGGGGGGGGGTCATTCTCATCTTCGGAAAGTACAAGGAACTTGGTCTCCCCTGTTCAAGACCTTCCACATCAACTATCTGGATGCCATGGCAGTGTTTCTTTCCCTAAAGAAACTGAAACTTAGCCGCTCAATCCACATTCGTCTCAGTTGAATCAAGTGATAATAGCCATCCTTCATTTGTCCAAGAAGACGAAATGGCACTTATCAGCAGTCCACCTTCAAGGATTCCGCAATGTGACGGCGGACGCTCTTTCCAGGTTCGACCCGATAGAGTCCGAATGGTCCCTAGATGCAGGATCATTCTCCTTCATATTGAGCAAAGTTACAGGATTGCAAGTAGATCTCTTCGCAAAGAGCAACAACTAGAAGTTAGCCCAGTACGTAGCCCCGTATGAGGATCCTCTAGCGGAAGCGACGGACGCGATGTCTTTAGATTGGAACAGATGGTCCAAGATTTACCTATTCCCACCAACCAACCTGTTGTTGAAAGCCCTCGACAAATTGAGATCCTTTCGGGGGAGGGCAGCGATAGTGGCCCACAAGTGGCCAGGCAGTGTCTGGTTTCCATTGATAACAGAACTACGCCTGAAGCTGATCCCATTGCCGGAACCAGTTCTGACTCAGCTAGTACAGAAATCGACTGTCTACGTTTCATCAGAGAAAACCTAGAACCTTCATCTCATGATTTTCTCGCCTTTGCGGTCAAGAAAAGGTTTGGGATTTCTGAAGACACCTTGAACAATGAAGATTGCTCGCCGAAAGACTTGACTCAGAAAGGGATAATTTTATTTGCGCTAGCCTCAGGAGCCAGAGTCAGTGAAATAGTGGCCCTCTCGAGGGATGATGGCCACATTCAGTTTACACCGAACGGAGAAATAAATCTCTTTCCGGATCCGACTTTTCTCGCCAAGAATGAGCTACCCACTAAAAGATGGGGCCCATGGAGAATCTGCCCTCTGAAGGAAGAAGCATCCCTCTGTTCAGTGGAATGCCTAAAGGTCTATCTTCGTAGAACTTCAGACTTTGGGGGAGGTCAGCTTTTTAGGGGAGAAACCTCGGGTTTGACGTTATCTTTGAAACAGATAAGGGCGAAAATCACTTACTTTATTCGCAGAGCGGATCCTGACAGTACACTCGCAGGTCATGGTCCGAGGAAGGTTGCCTCGTCTCTTAACTTCTTTCAAACTATGTCGTTTGATAACCTACATGCTTATACTGGTTGGAAGTCTTCCAGTCTTTTTTAAGCACCATGCGAAGCAATTGCAAGAAATCAAATTTCATGTAGTGGCTGCAGGCAGTGTAATAAAGTCTGTAGTTTGATTACTGCGAAGGACAGTGCACTAATTGGGACTGTTAGTGAAGGGTGTGCATGATAGACTTAGGTATACCATGATGATTTTTAGTTTTGACATGAACATTATAAACTGTCTTCCATAGTTAAGTGAACTTAAAAGCATAATATTTTGACATGAGTGCCAGCATATTTATGCATAATGTCTTTTAGTAATAACATATATATTGAAATTTCCTAATTTCACGGAGTGGCATTGTTTTCTCTTTCAGATGAAACTTATTTACTTTGTTATTACTGTTATGCTTGTTATGTCTATGTCTTGCATAAACATTTTATTTGATCATAACTTCTGTGTTTCTTGTAAATAAACTGTAGAAGGAATCTTTGCATCTCTATCGCCTTAAGATTATTAGATTATATTCAGAGTATTCTTGATCCTCTTATGGACCATGTGGGACAAAGTTTCCCTTACCATGCAATCAGGTAAGTCTGTCTGATCCAGACCTGGGAGGTACAGTACTCTATTCAGAACTCTAGTACAAACTACGCTTTACGTATATACGACACAATATACTTTCTGCTTGCTTGTTGTTCTTTGAACTCACAATCTCGGGTTTTTTCCTAGAGTCTATAACTGTAGGGGGCAGGAAGAACTGGCATATGGTATGCTCAGTTGATTAATGTATTACGGTAACATCAAGTGTCTTTGGTCTTTGTGATCGGTTAGGAAATAGTCAATTCGAGATAACGGCACTATTGAATCCGCAGATACATTATTGCTCTGGTAAACTTCCATCAGCACGACATGGCCTAAGCCCAAAAAAAACGGATTTTGAGCGAAGCGAAAAATCTATTTTTGGGTGAAAGAGCCATGTCGTCCTGATGGACCCACCCTCCTTTAGTAAAAGGATGTTAATCCCTCCCTTTTGGTACTGTATCTGTAATACTTACAAAGCTACGGAGAATGGTTTGGTGGCGCCGTGCGGTGGCGGATGGCCGAATTATTTACAGTACATTAGGAGAGTCGAGTAGTTTTACCTCATGAACGACTCTCTTATTTTCTTGCCACTTTCCCTCATGAAGTGAAAGGCTATTCGGGGTGTAAATAGCTATGAGATGTGTCAAGATACATCCTTACGCAATATCCCTTGGAGAAATTTAACGGATACTCACTCCAGGAGTTAGATTTCTGGATACCGTCGGTAAATTCTCTGGGATATATCACTGTAGTCACATATAACTTGGGAAGCTACTAATGAAGGAACTTCCATCAGGACGACATGGCTCTTTCACCCAAAAATAGATTTATCGCTTCGCTCAAAATCCGTTTTCTAACTCTAGAAATTCACATGAAACAGCTAAATTCTTTATTCTAGTAAAAAATGCATATAACTTTCATTTTCTTTCTGATAGGGTTGTGCAGTAAATTGGTATCTTTCAAAAAATTTATTAACCTGAGGAGCAAAATATTTGGTAAAAGCCCTAATCACTGCTTCACTTGTGTCTTCTGTAGATTGCAATGTCTTAAACACTTCCCGAACTTTCCTACCTGCTCTATGAAGTAATAATGCCTTATTTTGCGCATCTTTCACGTTCCCTAATGCTTCTAAATAAATCTTAAATTCCTCACACCACTGTTGCCATCGTGTTGCAACAGAATTGGGCTCAGCTGTGATGGTAAATTGTTTAGGATGTTCAATCTCAAGAGGCATTTTGATTTTTACCTTAATACCTACAATAGGTTACTGTTCTGAAGCCACTTTGTATTCTACCTTTTTTGTATCCTACCCACCTCACAATACACTTGATTTTTCTTTTGTTTGGTTGTTTGATGAAATTCCTCTGTTCTGCAGCTTGGAAAATCTTCATTGGGCTTTTTTTTGGGCTCAAGCCATGTTGTCCTGATGGAAGGTTCCTTCAGTAGCTTCCTTTGGATATATATGACTACCATAATATTCCCAAAGAATTAAACTAAAGGTTTTGACAAAATTCTAATTTCTGGCGCGAGTACCCTAAAGGTTTCCCTTTAGAATATCATATATCAACAGGGGACACATGCATTAACACGTCACATGGCCATCTGCACCCCACCTAGCGTTTACGCTTCGAGGGGGAAAGGTGGCGAGGTAACTGAGGTGCCGTTCCAAAGTTACCCTACCTTCGTTACAGTTACGGTACTCGCAACATAAACAAACCGTCCGCCATACTGTGTGATGTCACATCCGTCCTCATTCCTTTCTAGGTAGCTCATAACACAGCTTGTTTGTTCCCAGTGATAGACCTTTATCTTGTGCATCCTTCGCCATGTCTCAACCTTCTGCATTGCTTTCTTCTGGAAAGTTGAGTACTAGGTGCTTGTATTGTACAAATAAGCTCTGGCCGTAGAGTAACGAATTTTTATGCTAAAATCTTGTGTTTTGTGGCCGATCTGTGCCTTGCCCGAAGGCGCCATTTTATGGCACAGCTGTTCGCTTTGCATGCGTTATTTAGTTAGCCAGAACAGCCTTCCCGGCCTTATAATTAATTAAGTATCATTAGTTATTTAGTCTTCATTATTAGGAATTAGTTATATTATGCCGATGGTATTTTTCGGTGCTCTTAGCTAGCCGACCCCATACTAGTCTTTCAGCCTAGCATAGGCCGCAGCCTAGTGTTCATGTTTGCTTCTGCATAATACAATAAGTGTTCCTAGCGTTATGTTAATGAAGATATAGGCATTTTTAAACACATACAAGATTCAGTGTTGCACATATCTTTCGCCTTCTAGGGACCATATAAGGAACCGTGCCTGGTCCATCCTTGTCACACCCCCAACCCAACTTTGGGACCTTTGTATGCTTCCTTATCTCCCCTGTTACCTTAGGGTAACCTCCCTCGGGGTAGCTTGCTATTTCTTAGCCCCTTACCCGGAAATATCTTCGGGTAGATTAGGTTAGATCGTTCTTCCCTCTTCCCTACTATAGTTTATGGGGGGACTTCGGATAGAACCCCAGAGTACCTATCATTCATCCCAGTCCATCCTTAGGGAATGCCTTTCCCTTGAGGTATCGACTGAGATTGAAGGTGGAGGGGCCCTGCCCTTACCCCTAGACTGCTCTTGGTTGAGACACATCCCTTCCTCCTGTAGCCTAGCGATATGTCTCCCCAGCCCTCCCTAATCTAGGAGGAGTTCTCCTGGTTTAGGTTAAGCCTTGGGGTATTCTGTTTTACTATAGTTTAGGACAGTACACCAGTTCTGTTCCTACTCTGGGCTAACCTACCCTAGGGTTTGAGAGCGCTTCTCTCCTGCCTGGGTAGGCTAGTATAGCATATAACAGATTCCCCCACTCCTTGGGAGCTTTAGGGTCACGACACCTTCTGCCCCCTCAGTCCCCTACCCCCACTCTATCCCTTTGTGTCAGCTTGCCTTCATACCCCTGTCCCCCTCAGGGAGAGTTGTAGGTTAAGCTGTGCTCTCCTGCTTGGCTGGCCGCTCTGCTACACTTCCCCCTCATAGTCGAACTATAGGGTAGTGTTAGTAGCCGTCCTCCCGGCAGAATATCACCTTCCCCTCCCCCCTTTTAGAGTGTCCTCTGATTCTCCCTTGGATTACCATAGGCACCAAGCCATCTGCCAGCTCCCTACCGCCGGGTGATAGGCATATCCCCTCCTATCATGAGTGCACTCCTTCCGGAGGGAAGCCGGTCGGGTATCGGACATTACCTTTCCCCTCTCCCTCCCTATCTTTCTCTCTTCTATCATGGTGCCGGTCCACTGCCGGCGCTAGCCGTCGGCACACCAGGTGACTTTCCTACTTCATACGACGTTCCTATCTGAGGATTACCTAAGGCAACAACCTGCCGGCTGCCGGGGGCCGCCGCCCCTTGCCGCCGCTAGCCGCCAGCACCCCAGGTGACCTTCTTACTTCATAGGATGTTCCTATCTGAGGACTACCTATGGCGACAGATGGCTGGCTGCCGGGGGCCGCCACCCCTTGCCGCCGCTGCCGCCGACTTCTCAGACCACCTTCCATCTTATGTACCCAGCTAGGTTCACCAACGTCGACAGGCTACCGGCTGCCGGAGGCCACCGCCCTACCAGCAACCTTCCGCCGTGCCGGCGGTCACCCATATAAGTGTTTCCTACCTCTCTGCTGCTCAGTGTGTAGCCATAGATGGATTCACCCTGCCGGACCGGCCTCTGGCTTGCCGCCGGCGACGCTCTTGCGGCTTCCAGGGACAAGCACCCCTTCCCCCCGGCTGCCGACCCCGTGCCGGCAGTCGACCCATACAGCCGTATAGCCAGACTGATCTTCTTTGCTATTTCATGCCTTGAAGACAGTGTCTGAGCTGTACGATTGTACAGTACAATGGTTCCAGCATACTCTATGCTTCTCAGTGCAGTCTCTTGCCGGAACCTACCCAACTATAAAGGGGTTTATCCTATTTTCCCCCTCTTTTCTCTAGATTCTGAATGATTTCAGACCCTCTCCACTCCGTAGACAATTCCTTTATAAGGAAGCCTAGTTTGGCTCCCCCATAGGGATACCATTCCCTCTCCTAGAAACTCAGGTCCTAAGGAATTGTCGGCAAAAAAGGGTCACGGTAACTGCTGGACGGAATTCACAAGTATGTGTCTTCCTACTTCTTTTCTAGCTCACCTATCCTGAGCCCACATAAAACACATAGCTACAGATTAATGAATCTCAAGTTTAAGAGTAATGTAAGACATAACTCTGTTTTCCATATACTCATGTTCTCTTTATTTTACAGTAGGAGTACCTGAAGTGTGAAAGCTCTTTCTGTGCAGTTAGCCGCCCGGACTTCTATGGGCAAAGGGCGTGCCGGACCCATGCCCACTGTACAGCAAAAGAGAGCAACTTGAAGTATTGGGATCCACAGTCCTGCTCAATCAGCAAAGGCCTCCTTGATGAAGTATTCAACAACCCTCCGTCCGCGGAGGCCAGGGACAATGCTCGAGAGAAACTGCGCAAGTGGGTGCGCGGTTTTCAGAAGAATGCCACCGGGCCGTATCTCCCCAGGGCCATGCTTTTCCCGAAAGCATCAGCAGATTCTCTGATTCCCCAGGATCAGATCCCCTTGGTTCAACTGAGCGTTGAGCCCGACATCGAGACTATGCTTAGCAAGTGTCGTCTGGACGAGGTGGAGAAGATGTCGGACATGTCCGACAACACCAAGAGGACCCTCACTGGTGAGGATCATGTGGAGTACCCTGATTCGGAGGGCAAAGTCACCCCACCACCTCCGGCAGCCCCTGCAGTGGTCGAGGAGCCTGTCCCCTCCAACTCTGCCGCCTCGCAGCCTCTGCTACCCGACACCGAAGATGCCAACCGGGTATTGGTGGCGTTGATGGACGAGAAGCTTAATAAGCATTCTGCAGAAATCACAAGTCGTTTGATGGGATGGAAGCAACAGAAGAAGATCTCGGTTAAGGACCTTCCCTCCCGCTCAGAGTCTAGCCCCTGGAGGTAAGCCGAGCATATGCCAATTACAACTGGCAAAATCTTTATCAGCGACAAGTTAGGGTCTATCCTTTTGGAAGAAGTGGAATTCTTCCCTAACTTTGAGGCTTACCCGGACTGTTACGTCCAACTCAGGTCCGAACCGGCCTCCAAGGAGGAGACTGAGCCCAAAGAGGTGATCGTTTTTGATCACTCAAAAGCCCAAGCCATGCTGGCAGAATGCCTGAAGAGTCGCGGTTTCACCAACTCAAAAGTACCGGCTCTGAGTAAAAAGCACCCGTCCTTTCTTGCTCCCTCTTTTGCGACCTTTCCTTTCGAGGAAAAGGCCTTCCATGCGGTCATGAAGGCGGTGGAGGAAGGAAAGCCCTGCCCTATCCTGGAGGAGTGTAGGTCTCTCTCCCTCGCCCTTCCCCCCAACGATAGATTCTGGAAAGACATCCAGTTTACCTTCACGGTAGGGAAGCTGGAACCTGACATGACTGGACGTCAGTTCAATGAAGATCTTCTTCGTCGGTAGCAAGAGACCAAGGAGAGACTAGCTGCCTCCCTGTCTCACCAAATTCAGCTCGAGGTCATGGCCGGGGACGTTAGAGTCCCATATCTTTATATGGTTCTCGCAAAGACCCACCTAGTGACTGTGATGAAGGAATTGTACAGCTTAATCAGGGCCGAAGAACCTGCAGAGAGTTCGTGTTTGCCAACACAGCAGTAAAACACGAGCCCCGGAAACTAATCTCCTCCAACATCTGGGGTAAGCATCTCTTTCCATCTGCTCTGGTGAAAGAGATTGTTGATAGGCCGCTTCTGAGAATCGGAACCTTCTCAATAACTGGGGCATGTCCCGCAAGAGGAAATCCTCTCAGGAATAAAGCCCTCAGCCTAAGAGGAAATCCTCCAAACCTAGACCCCAGCAGCGTCAACAAAAACGCCAGTTTGCGGCTCCCGCTACTCCCCAAGTGGTTGCACAGCCGCAACAGACCTTTCAGTTGGTCCCCCAACCGGTGGTGTTGCAATAACCGGTCTTCACCCCTGCCTACAAACGACGGTCCTCTACCTTTCGTCCCCGAGGTAGAGGCTCCGGCAGAGATTAATCGCGCCGTCCCTCTAGGGGCAAAAGAGGAAGGGAAGCTAGCAGCCGAGATGGCAAACCCTCGGGAAACCAAAAGCAATGAAGTGCTTCCGGTGGGAGGAAGACTCCGCCACTTTCAGGATCACTGGACCTTCGATCCTTGGGCACATAGCATCATCAAGAAGGGACTGGGTTGGAGCTGGACACAACCACTTCCAACCTTCCACCAATTCTTCCTGCCATCAACCCCCCTCTTGGAAGAATATGTCCTAGAACTCTTGAACACGAAGGTGATCAAGAGGGTAAAGTCCACCTAGTTCGAGGGAAGACTGTTTTGTGTTCCCAAGAAGAACTCAGACAAACTCAAAGTCATTCTCGACTTGTCCCCCCTCAACAAGTTCATTGCGAACAATAAATTTTAGATGCTGACTCTTCAACAAATAAGAGCCCTACTGCTTCACAAGGCCTACACGGTCTCAATAGACCTGGCGGATGCCTACTGGCACATCCCAATGAACCACGACGCTTCCTCCTACCTAGGATTCCGGCTCCAACAAAGAAGTTACGCCTTCAGAGCCATGCCCTTCGTGTTCAACGTGGCTCCGAGAATCTTCACCATGCTAGCAGACATAATCGTCCACCAGCTACGCCCTCAGGGCGTCCAAGTAATGGCGTACCTCGCCAACAGGCTGGTCTGGTCGACTTCGCCAGAAGAATGTTTGAGAGCTTGCAGCAAAGTGACCCAGTTCCTGGAACATCTGGGTTTCAAAATAAACACCAAGAAGTCTCGCCTCGCTCCAGCTCAGAAGTTCTAATGGTTAGGAATCCATTCGGATTTACAGTCACACCGCCTTTCCATTCCACTGAAGAAAAGGAAAGAAATAGCAGGGTCTGTCAGAAGACTTCTCAAATCCAAACGGATCTCAAGACAACCGCAGGAGCAAGTTCTTGGCTCCCTACAGTTCGCCTCAGTGACAAACCCAGTGCTACGAGCACAGCTAAAGGATGCCTCAGGAGTCTGGAGACGAAACTCATCCTTCGCTCGAAGAGATCTCAAGAGACCCCTACCGAACTGGCTTAGCTCCCTTCTAAGCCTGAGGTCAGAAGCAAGGGCCTTGAAAAGATCCATCCCTCTCCAACTTCCACCTCCATCGCTCAACATCCACACGGACGCTTCTCTGGAGGGTTGGGGGGTCACTCCCATCAACGGCAAGTTCAAGGAACATGGTCTCCCCTATTCAAGACGTTTCACATCAACATCTTGGAGGCCATGGCGGTTCTTCTCACCCTGAAGAAATTATCCCCGCGTCCCTCGATACACATTCGTCTAACTCTGGACAACTCGGTAGTAGTCAGATGTCTCAATCGTCAGGACTCAATATCACCCCACATAAATCAGGTGCTATTACCCATCTTCCGCCTGGTGGACAGGAAGATGTGGCATCTGTCTGCAGTTCACCTACAAGGATTCTGCAACGTGACGCCGGATGCTCTATCAAGGACAAGCCCCATAGAGTCGGAATGGTCCCTAGACGCAAGATCATTCTCCTTCATCTCTCGTCAAGTCCCGGAACTACAGATCGACCTCTTTACGACGAGCGACAACAAGCAACTTCCTCGATATGTGGCCCCTTATGAGGACCCCAAAGTGGGAGCAGTGGACGCCATGTCCCTGGACTGGAACAGATGGTCCAAGATTTACCTGTTCCCTCCACCCAACCTTCTGCTGAAAGTCCTTTCCAAACTGAGAACCTACAAAGGGACAGCAGCCCAAGTGGCTCCCAAGTGGCCCCGGAGCAGCTGGTTCCCCCTAGTCCTGGAGCTACAGCCCAAGCTGATCCCCCTGCTGGGCCCAGTTCTCTCCCAACAGGTGCAGAAGTCGACTGTCTTTGCTTCATCAAAGAAAGTCAGGGATCTTCATCTCATGATTTTCTCTCCCTAGCCGTGAAGGAAAGGTTTGGGATCTCGAAGAAAAGTTTTGACTTCCTAGAGGAATACAAAACGAAGTCTACCAGAAGGCAATATGAATCTTTCTGGAAGAAATGGGTATACTTCGTCAAGGCAAAAAATCCTACGGAAATCTCCATAGATTTTTGCATGTCCTTCTCTATTCACCTTCATGGACAAGGCTTAGCAGTCAATACGATTTCCACCAGCAAATCGGCTTTGATCATACCACTTCAATATGCCTTACAAATAGATTTATCCAGCGAAATCTTCAATAAACTCCCAAAGGAGTGCGCTAGACTCCGTCCAGCACCTCCACCGAGACCAATCACCCGGTCCCTGGATAAGGTGCTTCATTTTGCCTCTAGCCAGGACAACGATTCCTGCCCTCTGAAAGACTTGACTCAAAAGTAATCTTCCTTTATGCTCTCGCCTCGGGAGGCCGGGTCAGTGAAATAGTGGCATTATCAAGTGAAAAGGGCCAGATATAGTTCGCTGACACGGGGGAACTTACCCTCTTCCCTGACCTCACGTTTCTCGCTAAAAATGAACTTCCCACCAAAAGATGGGGCCCTTGGAGAATCTGTCCCCTGAAGGAAGATGTCCCTTTATGCCCAGTGGAGAGTCTTAAGGTCTATCTTCGAAGAACTTCAGACTTTGGCGGAGGACAGTTTTTTAAAGGAGAAACGTCGGGTAGTGACCTGTCACTAAAACAACTAAGAGCGAAAATCACCTACTTTATTCGCAGAGCGGATCCTGACAGTACACCCACAGGTCATGATCCTAGGAAAGTCACCTCTTCTCTAAATTTCTCCCAAGGAATGGATTTTGAAAGCCTCCAATCCTTCACAGGCTGGAGGTACCCTAGAGTTTTCTTCAAACACTATTCGAAGCAGGTGCACGAAGTCAAGAGATTTGTGGTGCCAGCAGGTAGCGTGATGAAACTGGCTGTTTAGTGCTGCGTAGGATAGTGAGTTTTTTCGGGACTTTAACTCTAACGGGTGCCTGTGTTGACCCTAGTGCAATACATAGTGATTTCAAGGGGCACTTTGTGTCACTAATAGACTGTTCTCTATCAAGGTGAAGTGACATAGATTCTTACATATGTGCCACATGTTCTTGGACATGAAGTGTATTATGACTTTAAAAGACTGGCGTTCCTGAAGGAACTGGTGATTAAAGCAAAATCTTTCCTTTTCAGATTCTACATCACTGTCTTACTGAAAATCTATGTCTATTATCCAATATTATTATTGTACATAATTTTCCATATTTCCATGCAATTTTCAAATAAAATATTTATTTTATTTACCATATGCATCTAATTTCGATCCTATTTTTACATAAAAATATATTGCTGTTCTTGTTTTATTGAACCTTTTTCTAGAGTTTATTATAGTTAGTATACGTACTACCTTATATACACTCACCTAATGGTATAAAATTTGTTCCTACACAGATATTTACCCTTCTGATCTGTCTTGAGACCGGTACAATCTCTTAATCCAGGTGAGTCTTTCCTCGTCAGATTACTTCGAAATTTTCCTCTTGTCCTATTAGGACCTTCCCTGCCAGGGGGGCGGGAAGCCAGGTCATTGTAATGCCACTGGTAGTGACATTTAACAGAGATGTCACGGTCTCTTCAGACCGCGGGAATGTTAATCGGAGTAAAAGGCACTTAAAATGGGAACAAATCCAAGATACATTAATTCTCTAGTACACTTCCATCAGCACGACATGGCTTGAGTCCAAAAAACGAATTTTGAGCGAAACGAAAAATCTATTTTTGGGTGAGATGGCCATGTCGTCCTGATGGACCCGCACAACTGTTCCAGTTCAGCCTGCCAGGCCCCTCCCTGCTGAATTGTATCGTGGAGGCTGGTTGTAAGCTAGAACGAAATGACGACGGACGTGACGTCACATAGTATGGCGGACGGTTTGTTTACGTTGCAAGTACCGTAACTGTAACGAAGGTAGGGTAACTTTGGAACGGCACCTCAGTTACCTCGCTACCTTTCCCCCTTGAAGCGTAAACGCTAGGTGGGGTGCAGATGGCCATGTGACGTGTTAATACATGCGTCCCCTGTTGATATACGATATTCTAAAGGGAAACCTTTAGGGTACTCGCGCCATAAGTTAGAATTCTGTGAAAACCTTTATTTTAATTCTCTGGGAATATTATGGTAGTAATATATATCCAAAGGAAGCTACTGAAGGAACCCTCCATCAGGACGACATGGCCTTCTCACCCAAAAATAGATTTTTGCTTCGCTCAAAATCCGTTTTCCTACTCTTGTCCGTGGATCTACAAACGCTCCTTTTCTTTTGCTGGCCATCGATCTACAAAACCTCCAATGTTTCTTCTGTAGGACTTCGTCCCATCCTCGTTGCCAATTGTGGCATTGGGTTATAGGATGTCTAATGAAGTCGCCATGATGTTTACATGCAATTAGTGAAGAATTATTAGTAATTATTCCTCAGCTGATCCCATCCATGATCGTCAATTTTTCGGTGGGATTTAGTGATACGTTGGTATTCTTAAAAAACACGTTTAATGATTTCTTGTGACTACATTGTTCTGTGGCAGCCAACTCCCAAGTGCGTGGAGCGTCATAAACAATCTGACAAACCAAAACCTTGCCAAACAACAAAAGAGCATCGCTCTCAAAAGACTTAAATCCTACTCCAGTACAATACTATAAAGAATCACATCCTATCTTTGAGGTAAATAATAAATGCTTGAATCCTAATATCAAAATAAATCATTTCACTTATATACACAGCATAACATGTTTTATCCATGCAATATGATGCAATGTTGCGCAATACATGTAACAATTGAAGTAATACAGTAAATTATTACAATAATACATGACACCTACAAAAACTCAAAGTATGGTTGTAAGTAGGTCAAGGACAGTGGCCTCTTAAATTGCCCCCCCCCCCAAAAAAAAAAAAATTGGCTTATTAAGAAAGTCTTTTAAGATTTTCGGTGATCAATTTATTCTGAAGATGTGTTTTAATTTTTTCATTCTACCTGGTTTTAAGTATTGTTCTCCTGTCTGGTCTTCGGCTGCTGATTCTTATCTTAAGATATTGAACAGGAACTCACAGTCTATCAAATTTCTTATTCCTGATCTAGATATAATCTCTGGCACTATCATTCAATTAGTTCATTATGCATGTTGCATAATATTTTCATAATTCTGACCATCCTTTTCATTCAGATCTTCCCTGACAGTTCCATCCTGTTCGTAATACTAGGCCTGGAGTTAATTCTATTAGTTAGACCTTCTCCATCATGAGGTTCAATACTACAAAGTATTCTAGATCTACAGACGGAGGAGAAGATTGCCAGTGAGGAAATTCCCATTGAGGAAATTTTAGTTTCTTTTAATATCTGGTGATAACTGTTCCTGCCATCATTTAACATGTGACTTTTATTATGGCTATAATTAATGAAAACTTAACATCTATGTATTTCATAAAGGCCTCTACGTGTAGATGGAGTGGCTGTGGCTGTAACTAGAATTTAAGCTACTTTTATACCAGTTCTTTTTTTTCAGGGAGGGAAACCATGACTTTAACATGAGTTGAATGTTCTTGAATTCAAATACTTCTAATAGTTACTCTCTGAATTCCGTATTCTAGAATATTTCTTGAACATATAATTAAGCTACGAGAGAAAAATGGCTAATGGAAGGAAGCATCCAAAATTCGAAAGGATTTCTCGTGTGTCAGTAATGGAGGAAACACTCCACCTGAATATGATGTCCATCTGTCATGAAATGCGTCTTGGGCAAATATTGATGTCCACAGCGTAAACATTTGCTCCGTTTCGGAGTGTGTTCGGAATTCTGAGAGGTACAATATCATACCTGTTTCCTAATATAGTTGGTCTTCTTTATTTAGAAGCCGTATTGCAATGAAGTCGTGTTTTGATGTATAGAGATATTCCTGATGATATATTGGTTAAACTAAATCATTTGGAAAATTATTAGTAATGGCTTTGTTCCTTGAAGTGATAATTAACTTGGCAAAGGATTCTTTTACTTTTTTTTTTATTTATGTTGAATGAGAAACTATTGTCTATGAAAGAAACTACAAAAGTATATATTTTTTTCATTTTATGTCAGTAACAAAGAATAGAAAACAAATCTTTCATAGAGCAGATTATGTCAAGAAGAAAAATATAGATGAATTTTACATACTATATCTTTTGCAGCAATTTGAAAAAGATAGATAGCTAAGAAATAAAGAGAAAAATAAAGAGCTTTAAAATAGATAGGATAAGAACACTTCCTTTGCTTCAATATTACAGAGACGTCAAATATATGATTAGATCTTCTGATGCAGATAAAGAAAGGATACTTTGTAGAGTCACTTAATAAAACTGTTACAAATACATGAATCCAAAATCACCTGATGACAGAATGAATATGGTTGAGGCATTCCTCGTGGTATTGTTTACCTTAGAAAGCTTTTTTTCTCCTTTTATAGAGGAAACTCGTTTTAGAATCTCTATATTTAATCATATAACCAATATGATCAATCACATTACAGCCTCAGAATGTCAGACAACAACAACAGAGTGGAAATAAAACAAAAGAGGCACAAATATAATCTCAGGTTAGTTTCTGTACAACCTGAGTGGGTAGGGGAATAATAATAATAATAATAATAATAATAATAATAATAATAATAATAATAATAATAATAATAATAATAATAATAATAATAATAATAATAAAGATAAATTTAGAGTCATCTTATCGAATTAATGATGACGTCAAGACTTTTGTCATAATCCATTATCTCAATAAGTTCGAATTATTCCTCCTTTAGAATGTATTGAATCCACAGTGGAATCGTGACATCAGGAAAGAAAATCTAATCGATAGCACATTGTCTTTAACAGGTCATTTAAGATCTTAATTAGCACTGAAGGTGTTAATGGGTCGTTAGCACAATAATTGTGGTCATGATATATTGTATTAATGAATAGAAAAAGAGGAAATTGTGTATAATGAACAATGAAGGAAATATAGGAAAGTTTTTTTCATATATTTGGAAGATTGTGAGTGGTGGAGCATATTGAAAAATTCATTGTTTTGGCAATCTATTTCACTGGGGTTCGAGACCCGCTTAAGCTCAATATATTATTGAAGTGTTCACAACCTCACCATCCTTGTGAGCTAAGGCTGTGATGTTTTGGGGAGCCAGTAGTCTTCCTGCTGAGTCATCAGCGGGTATTGCCTGGCCCTCCCTGGTCCCAGCTATATGTCTCTAGGGCATTGTCCTGCTATGGCATGGCCAGTATCCCTTGCCTCTGCCATTCACGAGCGACCTTTAAACCTTTAAAGGTCATCAGACTAACCGTTAGATTAACAGAGAAAAATCTTGCGTCTTCGGAGAAGTAGATTTGAAAAAATTTCATAATGAGTTTTCACGAGATTTCGAAGACAATTTTTTTTCCATGAATCATCATAAAGGTTTAGAGAGAGAGAGAGAGAGAGAGAGAGAGAGAGAGAGAGAGAGAGAGAGAGAGAGAGAGAGAGATAAATGTTCTTTGAAAAATGGGTTTCTTCTCAACACCTACATGATAAACATCCCGAGAAGATGAGAGAGAGAGAGAGAGAGAGAGAGAGAGAGAGAGAGAGAGAGAGAGAGAGAGAGAGAGAGATAAATGTTCTTTGATAAATGGGTTTCTTCTGAACACGTACATGATAAACACCCCGAGAGAGAGAGAGAGAGAGAGAGAGAGAGAGAGAGAGAGAGAGAGAGAGAGAGAGAGAGAGAAATCGGGGATCATAATTACTCTGTATTATCTGATGCTTGATTAACGAGTGTCTTTTTCCATTACTTCGTTGAGGGGATGGGGTTGCGAGGCTCATACTCAGGACTGTAAGAAGGATTTGGATATTTTGTGCGAGAGGCTTCCTGGGCGTTAATCAAAGGTGACCCTACATCGAGGCAACAATGAAAGTTTAGTATAAAACAAATTAAAAGTCAAAGAAAATGTATTTAACAAATGCTCCAATATATTTTCGAATTAGTCCCACTGTTTTTTACATTCATGCAAATTATTTTATCCCATCTGAATATAAAGACTTTGATTTCTCTTATTTCCGTTGATTTAATACATGAGTGAGAAGATTTTCTATAATATTAAGCAATAAAATCATATTGTAGAAGACTGACTACAGAGCATTTCTTCAAGGTTCTTTCCTAATCAGTTTCCTATATAGGAGTATATTATCAGGAAAGATCAGATGATAAATAAAATAAATATCTGAGATTAAATTTCCGAAAATTACATAACAAAAAAGAATTCTATTCTCTTACTCCAAATGGAGACACCGAGTTCCCTCCATATCATTGATAACCAGAAAGAAAGAAATGAGTTATTTGACATCATCACTATGAGTAGTTTCATTTCAAAACAGTTATCTGCAAATAAAGATGAGGAATGTTACATGATTCCACTTTCTGTTAGTCTTTGGAAAACTTCCTAACACAATGCACAACTATGTGGCCTCAGAGGTAAAGAATGGGATCCATATAAGCTTATTCAGACTATGATGACAGTTGTGCTATTGGATACGTCTCTGCCTAGCGATCTGCTGGACTGGGATTTGAGACCTGCTTAAACTCGGTAGTTTCTTATATTGTCTGCAAAGTCACCATCATTGTGAGCTAAGGATGTGGTGTTTGGGGGGAGCCTATCGGTCTACCTGCTGAGTCCTCAGTAGCCATTGCATGGCCCTCCCTGGTCCTAGCTGGAGCAGAAAGGGTCTTAATTTGGGCGTTAATCATATGCATATAAGGTTAGTCTCCAGGGCATTGTCCAACTCGCTAGGGCATTGTCACTGTTCCTTGTCTTTGCCATTCATGAGCGGCCTTTAAACATTTAAGAGAGTATATTTATGTTTTCCCTCTCGCTATAAACCTTCACGAGAGATAATTATGTCTTTTCCTTCGAGTATCAACTACATATCTTGATTAATGTGTCTTTAAATCTTCTGTCTTCGAGTGATGGAGAAGAAATAACCAACGGTGTTAAGTGAGCCTCCTTCCTTGTGATAACGAGAATCACATTCAAAGTATTATAGTAAAATTAAAGGTTTCTTTTGATTCAATCTATCCTTATCCTTCTTATACTTTATCAACCGAATTACTCTTCCTGTTATGTAACTCAGGACAATAGATTCCTGTTCAAATGGTTTTTCACACAAACCTTCTCCTTTCTGTGTCTCCGTCTGTTCATTAAGACTTGAAGTGGAATGGAAGGGAGAGGAGAACTCAGAGTTGATTGAGTGGAGATACTCATTCGTCCGACTGTTGGTAATTGTCTTGTCTCTGCATAAGGAGAATTCTATTCCAACAAAGCTTTGGAAAACATAAACATACAGATACAAAGACAGACAGACACGCACTCGCACACAAATACACATATGCAACAACAACAATATGTCAGTGGCGTCCAAGAATCTAAGACAGAATTTCTGTCAGATTAATACTATGCCTGATGCTATTAGAAATATTGATCCTGTCAGGCAAACGACCCCTTTATTGTAGAGAAACCGGAAGGAAATAAGTTATACACACACACACACACACACACACACATATATATATATATATATATATATATATATATATATATATATATATATATATATATATATATATATATATATATATATATATATATATATATATATATATATATACCAGGCTATAACCCTAGTTGGAAAAGCAGCATGGTATAAGCACAGGGGCCCCAACAGGGAAAATAGTCTAGTGAAGAAAGGGAACAAGGAAAAATAATATATATATATATATATATATATATATATATATATATATATATATATATATATATATATATATATGTGTGTGTGTGTGTGTGTGTGTGTGTGTGTGTAGCCTATATGTATATATCCTCATCATCACCTCCTCCTACACCTATTGATGCAAATGGCCTCAATTAGGTTTTTCCAGTTGTCTCTATCTTGAACTTTTAAATCAATACTTCTCCATTCATCGTCTCCTACTTCACGCTTCATAGTCTTCAGCCATGTAGGTTTGGGTCTTTCAACTCTTCTAGTGCCTAGTGGAGCCCAGTTGAAAGTTTGGTGAACTAATCTCTCTTGGGAGTGCGAAGAGCATGCCCAAACCATCTCCATCCACCCCTCACCATGATCTTATCCACGTATGGCACTTGGGTGATCTTTCTTATAGTTTTATTTCTAATCCTTTCCTTCCATTTAACCCCCAATACCCTTCTGAGGCTTTGTTCTCAAATCTACTAAATCTGTTGGAAATTGTTTCATTGTCATACCACGACTCATGTCCATACAGTAACACCGATCTCACTAAACAGGGCAATTTCATTTTCAAATTCTACTTAACATAGCCATTGTCTGATTGATTTGTTTTTTCAATCTGTCACTAAACTTTAATCCTAAAGACCCAGTATTGTATATATATATATATATATATATATATATATATATATATATATATATATATATATATATATATATATATATATATATATATATATAATGCAGCCGTTTCTACTCCACTGCTGGTCAAAGGCCTCATACATGCCCTTATTCATGTCTGGGTTGTGGACAATTTTCATCACTACACTAGCCAACTGCGGATTGGTGATGGTGGGAGAATTTTGTCTGATAGATCACAGGAAGCTAACCTAGTATTGGTGACCCAGACAAATGGAAAAGGAAGTTTTTTATTTATTTTTTTTTTGACAGATTTTGATCTCAAAACCTACAGTACGAAACAAGAAATTTCAATTTATATCATTCTTAAAACATCAAGAGGAAAATTGCAGATAAAATCATTGAGATAAAATTATAGATGATTGATTATATTCAAATGTAAAAAGAGAAATTGTAAAGGTGTTTTCATTCATGAATTAGTTAAAAGATTAATATTCTTCTGTTTCATATTTCACTAGACAAGTTTCTGAAAATACCTTCAAGATTCAATTCGTTCACAAGTGATTAAAGAAATCACAGACATGTTTACAAATTTTCTATAATAATTCATATTTTTTCCAGTAAACTTTGATTAACATATATTAGATATAACAAAATTTTAAAGTTCAAATGATAGTTATATGTTAGGTAATCATTCTAGCACGAGTTTTGAATTACTCTAGTGAAGTACGTTAATTTTCTATATAATTTATCAGTATATTGATACATTAAGCCTTTATTATACAATTAAAATGTATAAAGTAACTATTTGATACAATAGTACCTATAAAACACATTTTACATTGTATTGAAGACTGCTAGGAAAAATTTGCTTCCTATTTTGGGGTAAACTAGATGGTGTTTACATTCAGAGATTAGGCATGACAGTCAGGTAGTGGGCTGCATTGAGAGTACTTACTCTGGAATATTAATATCTTTACGCGAGAGAATTGAGCAATCACGTTTCAAATTGGTGTTTTGTCAACCCTTCTGTCGAGAGGGTATTCAATAATAATATACCACGTTTATTTATCAAGAAGTAGATACCCCTCAATCCAAGCAATTTGATCAGCCTCTTTTTAAAATTCTGATTTCTTTTTCTATAACTATTTATGTAAATTTTCACTGAATATTCCACATGATATAAAGTTTTTTGTTCATATTCAACAAAAATAATTATAAACACTGAAAAATTTCCAAAACGTTAAATAACCCAACATATTCAAAACACATCATCATAAAGATAAAATATCTTTCCATCTGATCGAACTCGTCAGGAATTTGCGTAATGTTAACTTCACTGAGATTGGAGGAAGCCTTTCCTGCTCCTTAAGTATTCAATAAGTAAAAAAAACTGAATAATAGAATACAAACGTGAAAACTTAATTTTCGTTGACTATAATGAAGGTTAATTTATGCAATTTTCTATAGATTTTGCAGAAAATAGAAGAACTTGCAACATAGTTTTCTTTCGTTTCTGTCTTGGCTTTCGAGGGAGACTAAATGAAATCTAATTCTATATCATCCCTTTATCTAAGTTTATATGTTAATAAATGTTGCATTTTTAATCCTTCTTATTCTGTAATGACTTTTGATCTATTTCTAGTTATGTTTCAGGGGAAACAGGAAGATCTGCTCTTCTAGTCTGCTGTAAGATTTCATAAAAAAAAACGGTTATATATATGAAAAGTATCTCACAGATTTTAAATATTAGATTTAGAGGGAGAAAGAAAGGATAGCAAATTGTGAAAAACTATAGTAATTATATATTATTTTTTTCCTCATTTAGAGTGGCAATTCCATTAGATTAAGAGAGAGAGAGAGAGAGAGAGAGAGAGAGAGAGAGAGAGAGAGAGAGAGAGAGAGAGAGAGAGAGAGAGAGAGAGAGAGTATTTTTGTTTCTTCCGTAGGTTCTGAATGATGCTTACATAAGTACCAACAGTATTCTTGTAGCTCCAGGTAAAACCAATTCCAAAGAAAATCCTACGGTCTTGCATGAAGAATTAAATACATACAAAAGAATTAAGTGGCATTCATTGGTTGTTACAGTCAACAATTCTAGGTATACACACCTATGAATAGGTAAAGAAATGTAAGTAATTACAAGCTAAAATTAATAAGGTAAGTAAATTAACGAGTTACTTAAACACAAATCAGTCAGTTTAAACATCCAATGTTGCATTACTGTTTGGAACAGAAAGCAATACAGCGACCCCTTTTACTAATCATTGGTATTTTGCATAGCTAAAACGCTCATACCAGAGCTCAAGAACACCTTCAGGGTAGAACTTTCTGGCTAGAAATGCTTGGTTATAGATTTGCCTTTGTTCGTTAAAGGATGACACAAATATTACGCCCTAGCACATCTCTTTGTCTATCAAATTAGTGACTTAATCATTCTCCAAAATGGCCATTGTGCGAGTTTTATGGATGACATGACCAAATGCTCAGTAGTATCCTCTGCCTCCCTATACAAAACACAAAGGGTATCCTAATCCTTCCTGTTTCTATAAATTTCTTTTAATTCTCGCAATTTAACCTTGTTTTCATAAATATTATTCTCACATTAGTGTCAAGTTCACCTATGCAGTCTCTTCTGCCATTACTATTCATAAAACTCAGTTTGGTAATTTCTGCTTTTCTTGCTTCTATTTTTCTTTGAATTTCATTTGCCACTTTACTTTTTGTTTCTTTTTAAATTTCTTGTTTATTTATACTTTCTTACTTCTTCAATTTCAATATAATATCCATCGCATATTTCTTTAATACTTTTTCCCAACATTTCCCATATGGTTCTCTTATTTGATCTTCCACTAATTTCATAACTAGCCATTTGTCATCTGATGTTATGAAATAACATCACATTTTTTCATACTCTATTCTATTTTCAACTGGCCGTATTACTATTTCTCCTATTCGCCCCCAGTAAGGTGTGGTAGAAACCTGTTTAAACATTCCTTTCATAATTTTGTTCTGTTTACTCTCTAGTTCTTTCATTTCTCTTTTTATTTTATTACACCCCATGTCTAAATATTTGCAAACATTGTAGTTACTACTACTGTATCATAGATCTTTATTCTCACTAACAATGCCAAATCTCCTACTCTGTTACTGTCTCCATACTTCCTAACTTCCTGTACTATGTAGCCTATTCCATTATTGCTTCCCTTTTGCTTATGATAAGACTTTGGTTTCCTTTATCCTAGTACCACTCTCCTGATTATTTATATCCCTTAACCCATATTTTTTGCTCTTTCCAATTCCAACCAGAGAGCAGGGATAAGCCTCTTTGCTTAAACCTACTCATATTCTCTCCTAGTGAAAATCCTTCTCTCCTCTCCCAGTCTTTCCTACTTACTGGGACTTGCTGCTATCAATACTTTTCCTCTAACTAAAACCTTTCTTTCATGGACCTAAAAAGGAGTCCCCTTTTTCGGGTTACTTTCTGCCCCTTTCCATGTCTTGTCAAACCCCCTCCTTCATCCTTCATCCTATATCCTTTTATCCCTCATCCTGCATCCTTTTTTATGTTCTGGACTCTTTCAAATCCTTTATAATACACCAATCTTTGCTCCTTTAGAAGTTCTCATTCCAGATTGATATACTTTTACGGGCTGTCTAGGACAAGAGCTGGTGTCATGCTACAGGCATGGCAATCTACATGAATGAATGAATGAAGTACTTAAATGAAAGATCAAATGGAAAGCTTGCAGCCATGAGATATATGTCTTCACTAAATTACGAAGCAAATGAGCATATATAGAAGAACTACCTAGCCTCTACCAAAACACTTGTGGACAATGCTGCTCTTACCCTAACAAAGCTGGTAGAGGCCCAAAGAGTTACTCTAGAGGTAATACAAAATGATGCCATAAGACTCATGCTATTAGCACCCATATGGATAAGGCTGTGTAATATCAGGCTTGAAACCAAATTGCTGACCTTAGAAAACAGGATTGCACAGAGAAGCGCAAGCACAAAGCAAAAATGTTTCTCTCTGATAGAGACTCCATAGCAAAGAAGAGGGTAAGAGAAGAACTCACAAAGCACCCTGAGATCCAGACCTAAAGCTCCTATGGCAAGGACCACAGTGATAACCTGAAGAGCCTGGAAATAGCTGAAGTAATCATGCAACTGAGCCCAGACACAACCCAGGGCACACAGCACATCCCACTTGGAAAATGGAAATTGCATCTTTCAGATATACAAATATTCCAAAGGCAAAAGAAGATTGCACAACGGAGGAACTAAGAACAGCAGCCCTGAAGGCAATCATAAGCATAGAAATTGCAGGGGCACAGACCTATTACACAGATGGCACTGTGGATCCTGGAATTCAAATAACATATGCTGCAGTATACCCCAACAACTTTGTGGCTTGCTGGAGAATATCCAACAATGCGCCTCCACCATGCGGGCAGAGCTTGTTGCAATAAAGCAAGCACTGAAATATTCGTTTGAAAACGAAGAAAAAACAGTAGTCATCCACAGACTCAAAATCCTCAATGCAAGCCTTGCAACAAGCAAAGAACAAAGAAAAAAGTGTCTACTAGCTGATATCAAGTCACTACTATATCAGCACAATTAAAGAGGCAGACTTGTGACTCTCAACAGGATTCCCAGTCATATTACAATGTCATTAAATGAGAAAGCAGATGAGCTAGCCAAAACCACAGACATATAGACAGGGTACAGGTGCACATACAGCCTTCACTTCAACAGAACCAGAACAGAATAAAGCCACAGCTCAAAGAAAATATGATGAAGGACCTACACAAGTGGATAGAAAATAACTCCCCTTCTGCCAGGTGGTACAAGTGGGCCACAGATCTGGTGCATCCCCCCAATGACAGGCACACACCAAGAGAGCAGGCTGTATGTATTCACAGACTCAGGCTTGGGGTACAAAGCCTGCTGGGAAACTGTAGAAAACAGTGTAAGACCATGTGAACACTATGAAAAGATACCACAACAGGACCTTCTGCACTACCTGCTAGAATGTAGGGAGACAGCATATCTAAGGGGTAACTTACAACCAGACCTTAACTCACAAAACCCCATGCAAACTGCAGCCACAGTGGTAAAAGTAATTGTTGAGGATATTGAAACCCATAGACAATTGCTTTCAAACCTACCTCCATCAAGGTAATGTAACCTCTGGGAGTTCATTCAACTTCATCTCATCCCCTCACTGTAAGGCCCTATATACATCATCATCTGTATTCTTCCATAAGATTTTCTACAACTAAAATACTCAACAGGAACTCTAGGCCTTACATTTTTTCAAACTACCTCCATCTGTGGCATGATGACCCCCTTCCACTACCACCATCATCCTTCCTCTGTTCACATCTGTCCCTACAACTATAAACCTTTCAAATTTCTATTTCTAACAATTGAATTTTTTCAGATTACCTAGGGCCGAACAGGGTAAAGTCATGTGCCAACTGGAATTGTTGGCTTTAATACCACAACAACAACAACAGATCTTTCACTACTTTCTTAACTAGCCGTTGGTCATCCGATGTTATGAAATAGCATCACCCTTTTACACTCTATTCTATTTTCAGTTGGTAATATTCCAGTTTCTGCTATTAGCCCGCAGTATGATGTGGTAGCAACCCGATCAAAAATTCTGTTCATGATTTTGTACTGAATACTCTCTAGTTCTTTTATTTCTTTTTTTACACCACATATCTCAATGTTTTGCAAACATTGTAGGTACTACGACTACTGTGGCCGGGGGGGGGGGATAAAAACAAATAGAACAGCGCCAACGAATACCTGCGTGTCGTAAGAGGCGATTAAATGGGACGGGACGAGGGGGCTGGGAACCCCCTCTCCTGTATTATAATCCTGTGAGACATCAAAGAGGTGGAGCTGGAGGGAGAGTGACTACTACCCGCACTCTAGTTTTGGGGTGTTTCAATGTGCATGGATGTAGTACGATAGAGAGTAAAAGATGTGATATTAGAAGTATGTTTAGGAATGGAAAAATGGATATATTGGCTTTGTGTGAGACAAAGATAAAAGGGAAAGGTAAAGTGATGTTTGGTGAAATGTCTGGTAGAGTGTCTGGGATTGAAAAGGGAAAAGCAAGAGAAGGTGTGGCTTTATTGCTAAGTGAATGGATTACAGGTAAGGTATTGGAATGGAAGGAGATATCATCTCAGCTAATATGGGTAAAGATTAGGTTGGTTAGGGCATGTTGGGCTTTTGTCAGTGCGTATGGGTCAGGTTGTGAGAAAAGTGAAGAAGAGCGGAATGAGTTCTGGAATGAATTAACTAGGTGTGTAGAAGGACTAGGTAGAAGGAATTATGTAGTTGCCATGGGTGACTTAAATGGTAGAGTGGGGGCTGGAGAGGTAGAAGGTGTCATTGGGAAGTATGGTATACCAGGTGAAAATGAGAGTGGCGAGAGACTGATAGATATGTGTGTTAAGAAAGAGATGGTTTTAGCTTTTTCAAAAAGAAAGATGAAAACAAATATACATGGGTAAGAGTGTCAAATGGAAGAGCAGTAGAAAGGACGTTAATGGATTATGAGTTGATAACTAAAAGAACGTTCGGAAGATTGAAAGACGTGCAAGTCTTTAGGGGTATGGCTAACGGTATGTCTGATCATTTTTTAGTAGAAGAAGAATTAGAGGTAGCAAAAGAGTGGGGGAATAGATTAGGTGGATGTAAAAGGGAGCTAGAGAGGGTTAAAGAGCAAATAAAACCGGGGTGAAAAGTAAATAACAAGAAATGTTGAAAATGGCAAATGACAAAGTGAAAGTAAGAGAAACTGGTAATTTAGAGGAGGAGTGGAAGTTAGTAAAAAACAATTCTGTTGGGATTGCAAGTGATGTGTGTGGCAAGAAGTTTGTTGGAAGCAGCATGAGGAAGGGCAGTTAATGGTTGATTGAAAGAGTGAAGGTAAAAGTTGAAGAGAAAAAGAGGGCTTTTGAAGAATGGCTGCAGAGTAATAGTGTAGAGAAGTATGAAAGATATAGAGAGAAAATTGTGGAAGTAAAGCGCAAGGTAAGTGAGGCAAAGAGGGCAGCTGACCTTAGGTGAGGTCAGGGACTGGGTCATTCATATGAAGAGAATAAGAAGAAGTTTTGGAAAGAAGTGAAGAGAGTAAGGAAGGCTGGTTCAAGAATTGAAGAGACAGTGAAAGATAGATATGAAAGGTTGTTAAAAGGAGAGGAGGTAAGGAGAAGGTGGGCGGAATATTTTGAAAGCTTACTGAATGTTGAGGATAACAGGGAGGTAGATTTAATTGCTGTTGCAGGTGTTGAGGTGCCAGTAATGGGAGATGAGAATGAGTGAGAGAGATTACAAGCAAAGACAATACACGAAAGATGGGAAACTGACTATTAATACCATTAAAAAAGCATCATCCAACCCGTCAGAATGAGCGCCATCTATTGATCATGCCCTCAACTAAAACTCGGCAGTGGCGTAGCGCGGCTTTTTTAAATGTTAAAATTTATTCTTATGCTGCAATAAACTTTTCTTTATAAATTATTGAATACCAAATCAATTAATATGACAAATTCGAATATAATTTGTATTTTTCCTAACCATACAAACCTTAGCTATTTACAAAGGGTATTACTTTTAGCGTAGCTGAAATGGCGAGCCATTAGAATTTAACGAGGGTGTATTACCCCCGTGCTAGTTAGCGGGGGGGTAGGGGAGTGGTAGCTAGCTACCCCTCCTCCCCCTCACACACAGGTGAATACTCACTTTCACTTAGAGGTAGGACTTGTCTTGGGGGACAGGGCTGGCGGGCAAATATGTGTAAATAGCTAAGGTTTGTATGGTTAGGAAAAATACAAATTATCTTCGAATTTGTCATTTGTTCCGTAACCGAAATACAAACCACACTATTTACAAAGGGTGACTTATCCCTTAGGAAGGGTGGAAAGTCCCCAGCCATACTGGCTTTGGCTTTACCCGGGGACTCAGAATCTTAGTGAGTCGCACTCGAGAAAAGGAGTCCCTGCACCTCACAAGTTCCTTGCTCCGCAAGGAACCATGTGGCCTACGTAAGCTTGTGTGTGAAGGAAGAAGTGTGACCCGTCCTAGGCAGTTGACCTGGAGTTCCAGAAGGAACTCTGGGTTAGGACGTTCCCAATACCACCTCGTCAGGGTATGGGGGACGCGACAGTATTGACTAAATACTCGGAACACAAGGAAGCATGGTTTACCTACAGAGGTTCTAAGTCAGCTATGCAGAGACCAGGATGCTGCTTCCCCGTAGAGGGGATGATGAAGAAAGAAGTAAGGGCCAGACATACTTGTTTCGTTCATGCAGACTAAAATCTGATAACAATGCCCTCAACCTTCTGCTACCTGTCCAAAAAGGAGCCTGAGGTTAGACCAGCTGTTGTGTAGCCACCACAGAGCGATAGAAAACGTATCGAGACTCCTGTGGGTCACGCCCTGCAGGAAGTGGGCTGCGAAGGTCATCAAACGCTTCCAGACTCCAGCTTGTAGCACCTGCGTCACAGAGTAGTATTACTCGAAGGCGAGGGACGTTGCGATGTATCCAACATCGTGCTGTAGGGCGACGTGACGGGGGAGGGTCTGAAGACAGGTCGAGATGAATGTCCTTGAGTCCGGGCTGAAGAGGTATACTGGTGACTCTCCCCCCATGTCCTCCTTGTGTTCCCAAATCGGCTGCAACTGAGGACAAACTGCAGCTGTTCCCAGCGCTAACCTCTCGATTCCTTACTGGCAAGAAAGAGAAGGTCTTGGACATCAGACACAGAATGGAGACTCGAAATCTTGAATGAATCGGACCGAAGGGCCGGGACCCTCAGATTCTGAGTCTAGCCAAGAACTCAGGAGCGAGCCTGAATGTTGCCTTTCCCTCTTCCTTAGAAAGGGGGGAGTAGTAAGAGACCAAGAAGATTGCTTACACACTGGCCGTGGCCAGAGTGAGCAGAAGACCCAAGGCGGAATACAATCCGAGGCCTGTCGTAAAAGGGTCTTGAGAAGATCTCTTAAAGGACTAAAAGTCCGAGCCATGCTCCAAGTTGGAGGTCTTCCTCCGACTAGGGCAAGGACGATCGTAGCTTCGCATGAGCGAGGATAGATCCAGCGGGCAGGAAAAAGTTATTCCTTTAAGCCTGAAGGTCAGGGAAAGGCTGAGCGACAGGCTTCATTGCCGAGAGCGGAAAGGAGTTTCCTCCCGCCGAAAGGCAATAAGACCGTTATTGCTGGAGAAGAGGCCTCAAGGGAAGAGGTATATCTCCCACGGCACCAACCACCTTAGACTCTTCACTTTGCCTAGGAGACCCCTGTGGATGACTATCGCAGATGACGCGACCTCCGTACCCCGACTGTAGAGGGTTGTCTCTTCTAGAGGAGGAAGCGTAGTGTCTCTAGGCATGAAGCCGAAGCGACGCCCCGGTTCGGGAGAGATGTCGCAGTGTGGTTGCTTGAGTAGTCTGCGCCGTGGGAGAAGCTCTCCCGGGAGTTCCGTCAGGGGAAGCAGAGGGTTCAGAAACCGTTCTGCGCATAGTCCCTGTGGAGCTCTCCCATTGAAAGGTTGACAGACAACCTGGTCTTGTTGAGACCCATTGTCCGCAGACAAAAAGGAGGGAAGACGGAGGCGTCGAAGTTGTCCCACCATCACCGGAATGCATCTTGCCAGAGTCTCGGGGTCTGAGACTGGGGGGAAGACTAGCGGAATCTTGAGGTTCCAAGCTGTCGCGATCAGGTCCCCCAGACCAGCACTTGCTGGTTACCCAAGGTCAAAGACCCCTAGGTACACTCTCTCTATGAGGCTCTGCTCGGATAGTCTGAGAGAAACATTCCCCTGCCTGGAATGAGAGAGCCGATGGTGGTATTGAGAGAATCTCAATCATCCCGGTAACTCTACTGCAAGATGTGAGGGTGTGAAAATGCGTCCCCTGCTGGTTAGAATGATGTCGACGCGCAACGGGGCGACTCGGCAGGAGCTGTAGGATCTGAAGAGGGGCCAGACTAAGGCCCCTAAGCCTGCCTGAATGATGGAGAGGTATCCTTCAGGTCTTGACCATAGGCCTGGACCGGAACATGCCCCCCCCCCCTTTCCTTTGACGAGTCCGAGAACCGCATCAAGAATGTGGGGAAAGGACAAGAATATCCACTACCATCAAGAGGCTCCATAGGTCAACACCCATTGCAGGTCTAATAGTTCCGCTGGTCCCATAGGGCCAGGGAGTCCGGTTAAACATTGCCTGAAGCCACCGGAACTTGGATCGCCCCACATGGAACTTATTCTGAGGCGACCGTTCGGACTATAGACGGGTCAATGAGGAAAGAAGAACTAGGAAACGTTCCAAGGTAGGGCTGAAAGCTCTGCTCTACTGAGAACAGGTACTGCGACTCTCCTCAGTCTTGCCACAGTCAACCGAAAGGAAGGCTCGGAGGATGTGGTAACAGAATCGGGCATCCCCAGGTGGTCACCCATCCAAGTACCGACGTTGCTTAACCTCGCTGGACGGACGAGAAGCGGGGTTTCCAATGTGGTAAGGCGGTTGACTCAATATCATGGCCAGATACTCCAGATGTTGAGGCAGAGGAAGAGAAGGCTCCAAGCAAAATACCATGAGCCCACACTCATGGTAAGCATCCGGAAGCTTGTCCCGGCGCTGAAGAAGGTCGAAACCCGAGCCTACCGGAGTTGACCAGCCCTCCAAACAGCAGAGGAGGCAGAAGCCTGCACCTGAGCGTCCAAGAGGAAGGCAGGGAGAGTTCTCTGGGGAAACAAACCTGTATGCCACGGCGGGATAGCCACACTGCATCATAAGCAGGAATACTTGCAGTCTAGGCTGAATTCGACGAGCACCTTGGAAGATGGATGGAATGGAAACTGAAAGTACCCGTCCTTCCGATCCAGGGTTTAAGGGGTCCTGTCACCTCGTTACCAGTCTGATCGATTCTGCTGGTCTACGCTGGCCGAAGTTTGTTCGACAAACTTGATCAGGGCTGAGAGGTCGACTATGGACATCCCCTCTCAGATCCTTCCTTACAAGAAAGGATCGACTGACGGGGCCGGGGGTGAAGCCGTCGATGATCGTAAGGAAGACCTTCGCCTAAGGTATGGATCATTCTGCCCAACCGGGCAACTCTGCTGACGCTATGGCATAGAGGTTCAGAGACACTGAATTCGCTGACAGAGACGGCAGGCGCGATATCCTTGGCTACTCACAGAGATTGTGGGGGAATGGGCATCGGGAAGCTGTCATTCGGATGAGTAACCTTAAGCATCCTCCCAGCGAAAAACCTGCAATCCTAGAGTTCGTGAACTCCTTTAGGACTATGCCCCCCCGGGGGAGTCTCCCGTGCCATCTGTTCCTGACAGGAGGAAACTGCAATTGGACACCTTGTCCCAGTTGTCGTAGCCGATAACTTAGGGCGACGTGGTTGAAAGAAAAGGGCGCTGGAGTCCTGCAGAGTCTGGAAGAAAGCGCCTTGGAGGAGTGAAACCGGAAGTCGATTTACTCCGCACAGCAGCTGTCTAAGTCTCTGTCCTTGGGCACAAACAAACTCTTCTCAAGGATGGAAGGGTGTCTGAGGTCGTCGACCTCCACAGATGAGACACCCGAAGGAAGCCCTTAGTCAGCGCGTCCAGATGGTACAACATCGAGCTAGTCCGCAAGTTAGATACTTAACGACGAAAGGCCAAGGTGCCTGAGCTCGAGAGGAGGAAAGTACCCTTGATCTTCCTGTAGCTTTCTTGAACCAAACCTCGGGCCGTAACCGAGGAGGGAAAGAACCTGGTAAGCTCCCAGAGGAAGAGGTAAGCAGTCACCCCTTGTCCGATGGAGAAATCTCGAACGGAAAGCCCCCCAGCCAAAAATCCTTCCAGGGAATGACGAGGAAGGGCTAACCCAGGTTCAGGAATAGAGGAGTGTTGCTCAGATCTCCCTTAAGTTTCTCCTATTCTTGCAAGTGCCATGCTCTGTGTTTACGGGGTAAGGCAGTGTTCTGAAAATACGCTCCAGAAGAACTCGCCAGGCTGGTCATGCTGCGAAAACCCCATTGGGAATCGTGGTCGCAATTTCCCTGGAGCTCGCGCGACGGGAATTCCTGGTGGTCGGCGAGCGATAACCCATAGACGAGCAATGGATACTGCAAGAAATAAGCCGACATTTGTGCGAAGAAACACTGTAGGTTCGCGCGACGGAACACCATCCATCTGCGCGATGGAAAAAACCGTTGGTTCGCGCGTGGGCGAACATTGGAGAGCATGAGCGTAGACGCGCAGGCACGTGGGCGTGTGGGCGTGCAGGCGAGTGGTCGCGCGGTTGCACAGGCGAGCGGTCGCGTGGTTGCACGGGCGAGCGGTCGCGCGGTTGCAAGGGCGAGCGGTCGCGCGGTTGCACGGCCGAGCGGTCGCGCGGTTGCACGGGTGAGCGGTCGCGCGGTTGCACGGCCGAGCGGTCGCGCGGGCGAGCGGTCATGCGGGCGCGCAGGCGAGCGGTCGTGAGGGTGGGCAGGTGGATGAGAGCGAGTCCGAGGCGGCGAACGCAAGCGTTAGCGCGATGGCGAGGAAATGCGCTGCCGCGTGGGTGAGGAGGACTGCTGGCGATATGGATCAACAAGCGATCGGTGGTGAGCTGGTGAGCGCTAACGCGCAGGTTGGCGATGGCGCGTTGTGTTATGCCGACGCGATGGTCGAACAGTATGCGCAGGTGAACGATCCTGCGTTGGCGAGCAGTATGCGAAGGTGAGCGATCGCGAGCAGTGATCAGCATGCGCCGGGTCGCGCGATGGTGATCAGTATGCGCAGGGTCGCGTGATGGTGATCAGCATGCCAGGGTCGCGCGATGGCGATCAGCATGCGCAGGTGTGCGGTCGCGCGATGGCAATCAGCATCCGCAGTTGAGGGTCGCGCGATGGCGATCAGCATCCACAGTTGAGGGTCGCGCGATGGCGATCAGCATCCGCAGTTGAGGGTCGCGCGATGGCGATCAGCATGCGCAGGTGAGCTAGTAGCTGGCGAACCATGTTCCTTCAGAAGTGTTGGAGAACGTTGGCGTGCCGGCTGTAACACACGTGGGCGATCCGGAGATCGCTGGCGAGCTGATGATCGCTGGCGGGCTGATGATCGCTGACGAGCTGATGATCGCTGGCGAGCTGATGATCGCTGACGAGCTGATGATCACTGACGAGCAGAAGGCTACGCATGGAAGCCTGCGCAAAGAAGAAGAGTCCTTGACCCCGACCTGAACCAAAGTTCTAGATCGCGAGGGCGAACGTGGGCGCACAGGGCGCGTAACAGGAACCAACAGGAACCGCAGGGAAGATCATCTTGAAAGCGCTGACGAACAGGAGAGCGCTGATGAGCAGAAGGGCGCGCAGGGAAACCCTGACACGCAAGGGAAGAACCCCCGGGGGGGCAACCCTATGCCCCGAAAGGATCGTTGTCCGCCGGGAGACTGATGTCCGTCGGAAGACCGCTGTCCGTCGGGAAGACCGTTGTCCGTCGGGAAGACCGTTGCCCGTCGGAAGACGAGATCAGACTGCTGTCCATCTGCACCAAGGCGGGAGATCGAGAAAAAGGAGTTGTAGGCTGCAAACGGAGATCCAAAAAGGCGCCTCAAGCACCCTTATAGGGAGATGAGAGGCCCTTACGACGAGGCGGACGGTGGGCCTTACGGCGAGGAGTCTCTATGAGTGTACTCTCTCGCGAATGAAAGAGAAACACTTCGTGGAAGAGACTGGTCAGCCAGTGACCTAAAAGGAGCAATCCTCTGAAGAGGAGCTCCTGCAGTTGCCCAGCCCCTTGAGCGAAACTGCAGGTGCGACCGCTCAGCACCTAGAGCATAGTCGCACGAAAAAAAGGCAAGAGAAGAACCCCCCAAAAGGGGAAAAGCTCAAGCCTGGACAGGAAAAACTTCCCTCGGAAGGAAAGTTATCCGCCCAAGGAGGCAAGCCTCCTGAGTGTTCTAAAATGAACTGGAGAGCTGTCCGTCGTCACGGGAGTACTACCAGTAGAAGGAGACACGCCCCTGACGAAAATACAAGGGGAGAGGCAGCAACAGCCGAATCCCCAGGACTCAACCAGACAGCTCACACCGTTGCTATATTACAGAAACGAACTAGATCGGTAACTGTAAAAAAATAAAACACATAATATTAGTACACATTCATTCCCCCGGGAAGGCTCTGAAGAGGAATCCCGAGGGAAAGGAACAAGAATTACACAACAGGCACGTGCCCTCACAACCACTTACACTCGCGGAAGGAGAGCTGTAACCAAAACAGAATTATAACAATTATAATTATGTAACTATGTAATTATGTAATTTAAAAATGAATGAACACTGAAGAAAGAACGAAAACCCCGAAAGGAATCGTTCTACAAGCTGAAAAACAAAAAACAACTACAATTAGATTCATAACTAATTGAGACAAACGTACGGCGTAGCAACCCCCCACACGGAAAAGAAGCTAGGCTACAAGGGCGTAGTAACACGTAGTAAAAGGGTGAACGACCTCAAGAGAGAGAGAGAGAGAGAGAGAGAGAGAGAAAGACATAAGTCAAACTCGATCGCCACCCATAAAAATACGCCGTGGTGGCCTAACTGCCGAGGCCTCCACGTAGATATCGTACACTACACACACATCTGAAAAGGAAACTTACTTATTTCTATTTCTATATACAAACATGAAAACATGTTTACATATATATTGAGTAAATGAAAAGTAAGCGATTAAGTAAAGACAAAACAGACAATGGCTGCCAAGCGAGGACCAAGACAGAGACGTCTGTCACAGTCCGAGCCAAAAGTGAAAGTGAGTATTCACCTGTGTGTGAGGGGGAGGAGGGGTAGCTAGCTACCACTCCCCTAACCCCCCCCCCCTTAACTAGCGCGGGGGTAATACACCCTTGTTAAATTCTAATGGCTCGCCATTTCAGCTACGCTAAAAGTAATACCCTTTGTAAATAGCGTGGTTTGTATTTCGGTTACGGAACAAATTACTTGTTAACATGATTATGGGGCTCTATCATAGCTTATGATTTATATATTAGGCATTTCTGAATCATTAGATAAAATCCGTCAGTTAAAGTGACATTACTTGCTAAGTATCTTTATCTAAGATTGAGAGGGCTGTTAGAATGAAACAAACTTATAACGTATTTTGAGCGAGGCGAAAAATCTATATTTGGGTGAGATAGCCATGTCGTCCTGATGGAAGTTCTTTCATTAGTAGCTTCCTAGGTTATATGTGACTACAGTGATATATCCCAGAGAATTTACCGAAGGTACCCAGAATTCTAACTCCTGGAGCGAGTATCCCTTCAAACTCTAAGAAAGGATATCGCGTGAGGATGTAATGGCACACCTCATAGCAATCCGCACCCCAGATAGAGTTTACGTTCGAGGAGGTGAGGCAAAAATAAAATGGGGGCCCTTCAAAGGCCATCCCCGTTCCCTACTACTATTGATAGTACAACAGCGTCATCCCACCGATAGTGGCCATTCATTGTAGCATTGAACATAGGCTGTTACAGATACAGTACTACGGGAGGGAAACTGAAGATCTCTTCTACAGAAGAGATGGGTGGGTCCATCAGGACGACATGGCTTTCTCACCCAAAAATAGATTTTTCGCTTCACTCAAAATCCGTTTTTTGGGCCCAAGCCATGTCGTGCTGATGGAAGCATACCAGAGCATTAATGTATCTGTGGATTTTTCATCAGTGCCTAAACCTTAAATCAACCTTTTTAATGGTCACACTGACCATATGAGACTTGTGACATACTGTTATATGTCATCATCACTAATCATAAACAATGTTAGTGCTTCCTGCCTCCTACATTGAAGAGTCATCTAGACAGTTGAAAAGGGATTTCAAGGTTAACATAAATAGTATGACCAAACTTAAGTACCCACTGAATATACAAATAGTCTCAAGTTGTATATTTGGCCAAAAAGACATCAGTGTCTTTTATGTCTAACCTTAGATGCATACAAAAATGTGAAGGATGCATTCTAAGCAAATAAAAAGTCTGGCATGTATAGATACAATTGTCTGGCGAAGATGGACGCACTACATTCAAATAGACATTTATTTCTAATAAATGACTACAAGAGATAGTTAACAAAACGAATGTAGTCTGACAATGGGATTATACCTGAAACAAGTACAGGAATCGTATTTCTTTCTTGAAGGAATGAAGTCAAGAAATGCCACTCTAGATTGAAGAGAATGTAAAAGAAAACCGCTCTTCATAAAACCTGTACTAGTTACCATTAACTGCCCTATGTACTTCGTACACCGGCACTGGAGCTATCTGTATAATTCCACACCTGGGATTTTAGAACAGAGCTAGTGCTACCCTGGTAACACATAAATAAAAGAAGACCTACTTAAAAAGGATGATTTCCTCTCTCCTTAATTGACAGTCCCAGTCAATTATCTGTTCATCGTAGAATAAACGACAGAGTAAAAAAGTTACCTGACGTCACCACATATTGCTTCAGATCATGGACTAGCAAAGCATAGTGTTTGTAGAACATCCTGGATGATTCCTATCTAGAACATGTCCGAGGACAAGTGAGGACCCAAACCAAAAATAGTGTATCACAAAAGATTAGGGGGCAGGTTTTAAAACACTACCTGCCGCCACTACAAAGTGTTTCGGTTCATGCATTTGTTTTGCGTAGTGTTTGTAAAACACTCTGGATGATTTCCATCCAGTGTATGAACGAAGACGCTCAAAGTCCATGTACTGAAAGAAGTTCAGTGATGAAGCAATCTTTCTCGGATCATGACCTGCTTGAGTACTGTCCGGATCCGCTCTACGAATAAAGTAGGTGAGCTTTGCCCTTAGTTGATTTAGAGATAAATTTGATCCCGAAGTTTCTCCTCTAAAGAGCTGACCTCCCCTGAAGTCTGAAGTTCTACGAAGATAGACCTTTAGACACTCTACAGGACATAGAGAGACATCTTCCTTCAGAGGACAGATTCTCCAGGGACCCCACCTCATAGTGGGCAGCTTGTTTTTAGCAAGAAATGATGGATCAGGGAAGAGATTGAGTTCTCCTAAATCTGTGAACTGAATGTGGCCCTCATCTCTCGATAGAGCCACTATTTCACTAACTCTAGCCCCAGAGGCTATTGCGAACAGGAAAAATACCTTTTGGGTTAGATCCTTAAGAAAACAATCTTCATTGTTCACCGATGAGGCATAATGTAAGACCTTGTCCAAAGACCAAGAGATGGGATTTGGTGGTGCTGCAGGCCTAAGTCTAGCACATGCTTTCGGAATCTTGTTAAGGCCGATTTGCACGTATTTATCGTATTGGCCGCCAACCCCTTGCTATGAAGGTGGACAAAGAAGGACAGACAGAAGTTCATAGAAATATCTTTCAGTCATTTTGATTTAACAAACTCCACCCACTTCTTCCAGGAAGACTCATATTGTCTTTTAGTAGACTTAGCCTTGTATTCTTCTAAGAATTCTATATTGCCTTCTGAGATCCCAAACCTTTTTCTAACTGCTAGAGCAAGAAATTCATGAAATTAAGGGTTTGGGTTCTCTGTGATAAACCGAAGGCAGTTAATTTCTGAACCTTCGGAAATATACCTAGGATCGGAGCTAGAGCGAAATCGCTACAAATAAAGGAATGGCCACTATCGTAGGGATGGCGCTGTTGTACAATCGATAGTAGTAGGGAACGGGGTTGGCCTTTGAAGGGCCCCCCTTTTATTTTTGCCACACCTCCTCGAATGTAAACTCTATCTGGGGTGCAGATTGCTATGAGGTGTGCCATTACGTCCTTACGCGATATCCCTTCTTAGAATTTGAAGGGATATTCGCTCAAGGAGCTAGAATTCTGGGTACCTTCGCATAAATTCTCTGGGATATATCACTGTAGTCACATATAACCTAGGAAGCTACTAATGAAGGAACTTCCATCAGGACGAAAGGGCTTGAGCCCAAAAATACTCATATCATTTTATTATTTCACCAATATAGTATATAGTATTTATTTTCCTTTTTTGGGCTTGTGTTTATGATTGTATACTGTACATGCCTAAGCGACTGTACACAAATGTTCTTGCAAAGAACACAAACAAAGTAAAAGAAATGGCACATGCTTCATTTCCCTGCAATAGTCCTACAAGTCAAGCAAACAAAACATGCATATACCAGAATTTAAATAGCAAACAAAGTATGGGATAATCAAAACCAATAATAGGAAATCAAAATGATAAAAGCAGACTTAACTTGCATGCTGATTAGGCAAAGGTTAAGTAATATTTGTTAATAAAACTAAGAAAAGTACAACAACAAGGAAGTAAAAGTAATGTATCCTTTTATAACAAATGCAATGCTGTATATTACAGAATACTGTATAAGCAAAAATTTACGTTTAACTTAATTTTCATAAAAAGCAAATAAAAAAACACATAACAAATCAAATAGAAAACAAACCACAGAGAAATTATTCAACCAAAACAATTAGATTTCAAAACTACAAACAGAACTGTACCTGTGCCAGATTTTCCAAAAATGCTTTCAAATGTTGCAGTACTCCACTCAGAGTTGTATGTTATTGCTGGTGATGCAGATGTATCATTTGGATTACCTGTGAAAGTGGGAAAGAGCTACTAGTATAACTAACATTTTCAGTGCATAATACTGTACAATAAAAATGTATTGTAAAATAAATTACAGTATATAACAACATCTTTATATTATAGTAATAACATATTCATCCACACCTGCAAGATTTTGAGGAATCCAGAGTCACATAGTTCTTGCAGGAAAAGTGAAGACTGCATACTCTACAACAGTTGCTTACATATTTTGTAGTTTTATCAAGAATACATTTATTATTGACAACTCTAATCCACCGTAGGCATCTGCAAATACATAGACATAGATATTATGAAGCAGGTTGGCAATTCATCATTTGTCATTTGAGGGAAGTTGAAATCCATGTCTAAGGGAAGTTACAATATACAGTATTTCTTAATAATTATATATCTGATATTTAGGTACTTATTCCTAAAATATCATATACTGTACATAAAACAATACATATGTGTCAGACAAATCTAAGAACCTAGATGAATGAATACAGTTTATTATATTTCAAGATTATTTATTAAGCTCTTGATCAAGTCACAACCTATTTATAACAATTTATTAAAATCTCATAGCCCAATTGTGGGAGTTCTCAAAAATGCATATTCAATTAGCACCCTTTTATGAAGGTAATGTAACCACCACTTCTGCCTGGTATTTTCTAGTAAAATGCCATTCCTGCAAGAAGCATGCACATTCCTAAAAAAATTTGAAACAGTTATTCTAATTGACTTGAACCATGTCTCTTTTTGCATCATGTACAGTACCAGCAAATATCATAGGTTTTCACAATTTGTTTTGCCAATTTATTACTACTGTATTACTGCGTATATTTGCTGCCAAATGGTAAATTTACTTTGGAATACTATGTGGGGTGTTGGTACCAATTACAAGATTTCATTTAAAAAATTGAACAATTATGAGCATATAAAGCAGAAACATAGATGAAACGGTAAGAATGGATCTTGCGGGAGCAGATATGCTGGTTTGAATCTATTTTTTTTTTAATGCTTTTATCCATACATATAGGAAAATTCAATCATAGATTAAAAGGTTAGTGAACTTGAAATTAAGTAAAACACACTAACCTAACTAACCTACAGTACTTATGCTCTCCCATATAAATGCTCCTACAAGATCCATCCTTCCTGATGAAGCAACTTTGGTTTGCTAAATAGTTGCTTATTAATGAAAGATTAAGGTAAACTTTTATAACTACAACCTAAGGGTAAGCTGCTGAGAATATAACATAACTACAGTATATACTGTATACTGTATACAGTATATCAAAGTTACTGTAAGTAGCCTATCTAGAAAAGGCATGGAGACCCAATATTCATGAATTGTATGACAGTGATAGGAATTGTTATGTTCATTTCATATTTCTAGAGATTTTCAAGATATGCAAATATAACTTTAAGGTATTTATTTGAAATACAATTGACGCCTCTAAATGACAAGAAAATATAGTTTTTCTAGTTGATTTTGATATGTTTTGCAAGAAAGCTTCATTTCCATTGCAAATTACTGTTGACATGGCTAGGTAACTGTTGGCATGGTTATGGTACTGCTGATATGGTTAGGTTTACTATTGACATGACTAGGCTACTGATGTACACTACCAGGAAGGTTAGGTTGGTTGTTGGGGTTACAAATGGCAAGAATATTTTTGGTATTATTTTAGTTATGGACATTAATAAGGTAACCTAGTTCTTATACAAATCAAGAAAAAACGTTAGGTTAGGTTAGTGCACAACTACAATGTGACTTGCAATAACTGGTCATATAGTGCATTTGTATGCCATTTTCTCATGTAAAATTCTTGGCTCGGGTTTTCCCATTTCCAGTGTTTTTATGTATTTCAAGTTCAGTATATACCTGTATACTGGTCCATTTTTATATGTTTGAGTGTTATATTTAGGTTTTTTTTTCCTCCATTTTGCCCTGTTTTTACCTACTTTGTCTCCCCCACCCAAAACCCCGCTTCCCAAGGAGGTTCCCCAGATTGTTATCTATAGGGGGAGGGGTGGTGGAAGGATAAGTATTCATTTGCGATGGAAATAAACCTTAAAATCATTCAAATCACATCATAATACAACAGAAAAACCTATATTTTATGTTGAAAGCAATTAACGTTCATAAGTAAAAAAATACCATATTTTTTCTAGTCGAAAATCACATATAAATATATTTTCTTTCCGCTTAGAGGCGTCCACCGTATTGTAAATATTTTCCAATATTCGTTTCGAAATAACACTGCACCGACATTCAATTTTGCTTTGGTCCATTTTATTTCTTCATTTTCTCTAAAAGTCATCATGTACTTTGTAACAGATTTAATGATTTTATTGCCTTTCTTTATTCTGAGGAAAAGTATGAAAAATCAGATGGGGAAAATGATTTTTCTTCCTGTTGCAAACCACACACCGGTGAGGATGGCTACGCCCACTCATGATTGAAAATGAATGCCCCGCTTTGTAAACAAACACAGGATGTAGGCAGGTGCAATGCTACCGCCATCTTCATTTCATGCCCGGTACTAAATTGTATGCGGCCGATGCGGCTGTGGATTGAGCTTCCCATCTTTCTTGTATTATCTTTGATTACAATAGAGGAAGTGAGGAGGGCACTAGATGAAACGAAAGTAGGAAAAGCATCTGGTATGGATGGTGTGAGAGCAGAGATCTTGAAGGACTGTACTTAAATGGTTGGTGAGATTGTTTAATATGTGTTTTGTGTTGTCAATGGTACCAGTAGATTGGATTTGTGCGTGTATTGTACCACTAAATAAGGGTAAGGGAGATGTGCATGAGTGTTGTAAGTCAAGTGGTACTAGTTTATTGAGTGTAGTCGGAAAGGTGTATGGTAGAGTACTGATTAATAGGATTAAGGATAAAACAGAGACTGCAATCTTAGAAGTACAGGTTGGTTTTAGAAGAGGCACGGGTTGTATGAATCAAATTTTTACAGTTTGGCAGATATGCGAGAAATATTTAGCAAAATGTAAGGAGGTGTATGTTGCGTTTATGGATTTGGAGAAAGTGTATGATAGAGTTGATAGGGAAGCAATGTGGAATGGGATGAGGTTATATGGAGTTAGTGGAAGGTTGTTGCAAGCAGTGAAAAGTTTCTACAAAGGAAGTAAAGCATGTGTTAGGATAGGAAATGAAGTGAGCGATTGGTTTCCGGTGAGAGTGGGGCTGAGACAGGGATGTTTGATGTCCCTGTGATTGTTTAACTTATATGTTGATGGAGTGGTGAGAGAGGTGAATACTCGAGTGCTTGGACGAGGATTGAAACTGGTAGACGAGAATGACCATGAATGGGAGGTAAGTCAGTTGTTGTTTGCGGATGATACTGTACTGGTTGTAGACGCGGAAGTGAAGCTTGGCCAATTAGCGACAGAATTTGGAAGGGTGTGTGAGAAAAGGAAGTTGGGAGTTGATGGGGGTAAGAGTAAGGTTAGGAGATGTGCGTGAAGGGAAGGTGGTGCGAGGTTGAATGTCATGTTGAAAGGAGAGTTACTTGTGGAGGTGGATCAGTTTAAGAACTTGGGGTCTGTTGAAGCAGATGTATGTCAGACAGTGAATGAAGGATGCAAAGTGTTGGGGGCAGTTTAGGGAGTAGTAAAAAATAGAGGGTTGGGCATGAATGTGAAGAGAGTTCTGTATGAGAAAGTGATTGTACCAACTGTGATATATGGATCGGAGTTGTGGGGGAATGAAAGTGACAGAGACACAGAAATTGAATGTGTTTGAGATGAAGTGTCTAAAGCATATGGCTGGTGTATCCCAAGTAGATAGGGTTAGGAACGAAGTAGTGAGGGTGAGTGCCAGTGTAAGAAATGAGTTAGCAGCTAGAGTGGATATGAATGTGTTGAGGTTGTTTGGCCATGTTGAGAGAATGGAAAATGGCTGCCTGCTAAGGAAGGTAATGAATGTAAGAGATGATGGGAGAAGTACAAGAGGAAGGCCAAGGTTTGGGTGGATGGATGGAGTGAAAAAAGCTCTGGGTGATAGGAGGATAGATATGAGAGAGGCAAGAGAGCGTACTAGAAATAGGAATGAAAGGCGAGCGATTGTGACGCAGTCCCAGTAGGCCCTGCTGCTTCCTACGGTGCCTTAGATGACCGCGGAGGTAGCAGCAGTAGGGGATTCAGCGTTATGAAGCTTTATCTGTGGTGGATAACGGAGGAGGGTGGGCTGTGGCATCCTAGCAGTACCTGCCGAACTTGGTTGAGTCCCTTGTCAGGCTGGGAGGAACGTAGAGAGGAGAGGTCCCCTTTTTTTGTTTCATTTGTTTGATGTCGGCTACCCTGCAAAATTGGGGAAGTGCCTTTGTATATGAATGTATGCACTACTGTCTCATATGTATGTATGTACTACTGTCTCATAGACCTTTATTCTCACTAGCAATGCCATCAAATTTCCTATTCTGTTACTGTCTCCATACTTCCTAACTTCTCGTACCGTGTATTACATTTTAACTTCACCTGTGCTTATGCTGAGACTATAGTTTCCTTTTTCTGAGTACCATTCTCCTAAGTATTTATATTCCTAAACTGTTTCTATTCTTCCATCTCTAACCACTATAATCACCTTTTTAACCTCTTCTTTTTTTGCTAATTACCAACACCGCAGACTTCTGTGGATTTGTGCTAAACGTAAATTTATTAAGTTCTTCCAAACTGCGGCAGTTGCTAATGGCTCTTTATCGTTATATTATATCACCTACATAAATTAAGGTTTTTATTCTAATATTGCTAATCAGGGTTATCATTAACTTTGGTCCAAATACTGTTCCATGTTTTAGTTTCCTGCTATCCTAATTTCCTCTTTATATCCAACGGGGCTCTTGATAATTGCTTAGCCTCTTCTCAGGGGAGAGGGGGGTGGAGGCACCAAAATATCATCACCTGTATAATCATCCTGAGGCAGAATTGAAAATTAACATTCTTTGCATTAAAAAAAACTCTTGCTTATAAATAGTGTTTTGCTTGGGATACAAATAGCTCATAACTTTCCTTTGTAGCAGACGAAGTCTAGAAATGGCAAAATCCGAAGAGCGAATCTTCCTTAATACTAGTTAAGAATGAGAAGACAACTGATTATCATTCGGATATTCAACAAAACCATTACATGAGAGAAGGTGGAGATATATCTGTTGGAAAAGAAAAACAGCAACAAGAAAATGAATAGAAAAAAAATCAATATTCGATGTATATATAGATAGGAAATACAATGTCCGTAAAGAGACTAGGATAAGCAATTTGACCCATGATTACTGATACGGCCATGATTACTAAAACATCCATGATTACTGAAACATCCCGTCATATGCATGCTGTGCTGGTACCGTCGGGAGTTGAACTGTCGGTAATTGATTACCAAACACAGAGTTCACCTCAGCCTTGGGAAACAGAAGGTCCTTCAGTTCCAGAGAAGGAAGATAAGGGGTATCTTGTTGAGAGCTCTTCTGGAAACCTCTTACCTAGTGTCGGAGTTTCCTCTGACTTCGATCTTGAACGTCCAAGTAGACGTTAGTAACATAAAAGCTGGTGTGAAGGAGATCCGTGCAAACCTGACATTTGGGAGGTTCCGAGATTGCAACGGATCCCTTAGAAACATGACAATCAGCATGTTTATGACAGGGGTTGTGGCCACAGGGTGACTTGACCCACCTGGTACAGACGACCTGTAACGAAGAAATATTTCAATGACTACATACTAGTTAGTATCAGAACAGTGGGTAAAGCATTCCAATGGGTAGAAATAAGTAGACACAGGGAACAGCATCCTAAGACCTGTGCCACCTCGCCAAACATATAGGCTGAGTGGAAAATGAAAATAGCCACCACCCTAGGGCACCTGAGAACACTATCCAACTCCCAGAAGGACCTTCAAGACTGTAGCTCCCCGCCATGACGAATCGACAGCATAGGAGGATAGACAGCCTCACCCAACCAGTGAAGTTAGGTGAAAGAAGAAGAGTATGGTGCATGAGTGAAAATTTACCAGGCATGGCTGCCAACTAGCGTATGATAGCCCAAGTCAATGATGATAAAAACGCCCAAGAAACATCAGGGAATGATGGGCAAATACTATAAACATATCACACCTTAAAAGAATAATATAAAACATATTCTTTGAGTGATATGACTAAATAACTAGGTGTTTCTGAGCGATTTTGTAACATGACTCAATGGCACGGATTGCATGCCGGCCTTGGAAAAATAAAAGTATGCAATTAAATATAAAACACTGGTTGGAGATACAAAATTCTCCGAGACGAAAAATGTAAACTCATCTTAGTCGATGAGGAAGAAGCTGAAGCATCTCTTATCAAAATTCATCAAAAAGTCCAAGAAAACTGTCAGAATTTCTCTAAGCGACCGTCAAAGATGGAGACTATTTATCTATCTATCTATCTGTCTATCTATCTATCTATCTATCTATCTATCTATATATATATATATATATATATATATATATATATATATATATATATATATATATATATATATATATATATATATATATATATATATATATATACAAAGACTTGTTAGAGAGAGAGAGAGAGAGAGAGAGAGAGAGAGAGAGAGAGAGAGAGAGAGAGAGCTAGGGGCGAGCGAATACTGTCAAAAAAGTAAAGATAGAACATGAACATCGAACTCGTTATTACTTAACATGATACAGTTGTTCTGAGATTCCAAATTAGGAAAGAGTTGACATATGCAAATCTTGGTAGGAAAGTCTCATAACGGAATAGGAAACTAACGTTTTTTTTCTTTCTTTCAATCTTACCGAGAGAGTAAATAGGTGAAAATGGCCCCAGTTATCAATTGAAGAGGCTCGCCTAATAATCTTCTCTGGCTATAGAAACAGTAAGACAGACGACTTAAGACAAAGAAATATCTTTCGATTGCAGTTTTTCTTTTCTATTTACCAATAAAGCATATTTTCTTCAAGTAGCTTTTTCCTTATTATTTCCCCGTAATTCATTTTCTTATATTTATTTCTATGAGACATTCCATTGGGAAGGAGAATGTCTAGCAAGGTAATGAATGAATGGCTTTTTCAGTTTGCTGTCTGTAATTGTTTAGGTAACATGAGAATTTTTTCTTTTTCAGAAAGAAAAAAAGTCTGGATGATAAGGGTACAGGTGTTGGCAATGAAAAGAAACTAAAACTAATTATTTTATGTTAATGGTATCCATATGAATGACGCAATTGAAGAAAAGTCTTTCCTTCAGTGATTATGAATGAAGTTTATTAAGGTTAAAAAATGAGTGATGGAAATTCAAATTTATCTAGCAAAACTAAAAAAAAAAAAAAAAAAAAACAATGAATAAATTTTATTATCAATGATGGATGGTAGAATTCGAGAGAGAGAAGAGAGAGAGAGAGAGAGAGAGAGAGAGAGAGAGAGAGAGAGAGAGAGAGATGCTATGCAGGATACAAGGCACTGTGGTTAAAATGAGAAAATGGGAATGTATAGATTAAAGATTATTCTTTACAAAGGGAAAGAGGAACAGAAATGACCTTATCGCCATATTTCAAAAAGTATCAAGAAGGAAGAGGGGAGAGTTTTTAGACATTTTTTTTGTTTTAGAGAGAGAGAGAGAGAGAGAGAGAGAGAGAGAGAGAGAGAGAGAGAGAGAGAGATGCTATGCAGGATACAAGGCACTGTGGTTCAAATGCGAGAAGGGGAATGTGTGGATCATAGGTAGTAGGTTATCCAGGGCACCAGCCACCCATTGAGATACTACCGCTGAAGTTTTGGGGTCGTTTGATTGGCCAGGCAGTCCTACATTTGATCCTTCTCTCTGGTTACGGTTCACTTTCCATTTGCCTACATATACACTGAATAGTCTGGCCTATTCTTTACAGATTTTCCTCTGTCCTCATACACCTGACAACACTGAGATTACCAAACCGTTTTACTTCATCTAAGGGGTTAACTACTGCACTGTAATTGTTCAGTGGCCACTTTCCTCTAAGGGTAAGGGTAGAAGAAACTCATTAACTAGAAGGACACTCCAACATCAACCATTCTTCTCTACTCTTGGGTCGTGCCATAGCCTCTGTACCATCGTCTTCCACTGTCTTGCTTGAGAGTACACTCGGGTACACCATTCTATCTAATTTCTCTTCCTGTTGTTTTGTTAAAGTTCTTATAGTTTACACAGGATATTTTTACTTTAATATTTTTGATGTTCTTAAGATAATTAATTTTTCCTTCTTTCCTTCCTCACTGAGCTACTTTCCCAACTAGCATCCTGGTTTTCCAACTAGGGTTTCAGCTTTGCTGATAATAATAATAATAATAATAATAATAATAATAATAATAATAATAATAATAATAAAGATTATTGGTTACATGGGGGAAAGGATAATGGCACCATCGCCATATTCCAAAAATTCTCGAGAAGGAAGAAGGGAGAGTTTTCGCATAGGATTTTAAATGGAATTTTGCATTGGAGCCACTGGAATTCTTCTTTTCATCATTCGTGTCACCTGTGTCACCTTGGCCCTTTATCAGTTTTGATATGTAAAGTATTAGAACAGTTGATTGAACTCATCTTTTCTGCTTGCTTAGGAAAGTGCTTGCGTAAATAATCCTTCTGTTTTCTTGTTAGATATATTATAATGTTGATAGTTTTCTCTGTATTCACAGGAAGTTATTATTTAAGAGATATTTTGGTGTTGTTCGAAGTTATTCCATCTATACTGAGGAGCAGATGTAAAAAAGGACTTTTATAATAATGACTTTAGCTTAACTTTTTCATTCACACCAAACATGAATCCGAATCAACAGTGAGTTTAATATATATATGATTAATGATAATAATGATGATGTGTGTGACAAAGAACCAACAATAACAAAACACGGATTGATATCCCTGTGTCTTCCTCTGTTCTCCTTTACTATGATGCTCTGTTAATCAGTTGAATTTCCCCTCCCGTCTGACTCCATGCCGGTAAA